>NW_024415385.1:0-8624 GCF_014898765.1 Herpailurus yagouaroundi | reverse complement strand
CTAGGGACGCTTCAGGACTCGGGCCGAGAGAGAGGAGGATGGCGATCGAAACGAAGTTGTGTGAGCACCGTGAGCACCGAGCACGGGGCGGGCTGTCCACGCAGAAGGAAGGGGCAGGCGGGACGGGAGACCACAGGGCTGATCATCTGGGGGAGAGATGCTGCCAGGGAGGGAGGGAGAAACGGAGTGCTAGACGGTAATACCTAGAGCCGTGACACCTAGGTCAGGACTGAGTGCTATGATGTGTGTGGCACTTCCGCGGCCAGGGCGGGGGAGGGCAGAGGACAAAGTGCTTGATGGCAAGGCCAAAGGTCGGAAAATTAGAAAGAGGCTCCCTGAGAGCAGTGTCAGAAGGACGTAACTAACGGGTCCGAATGGAAACAGGGAAGGTCGCAGGAGGGACATGTGTGGGGCCCAGGCGGCCAGCAGAGTGTGGGTCCACAGGACGTGAGCAGGGGCTGGCGGGGGAGCGTGCGGGTTCAGTACCGTATGTCTGAAGCAGAGACGACGGCGGTGGGGTGAGCGGGGGTGAGGGAGCGAGCAGGGCGCACACAGCAGAGAGGACGACGGAATCCAGCTGACGACCTACAGAGGGTAGCTAATGTCTCAAGACTTAGGACATTTCTTACCCTTGTATGCAGTAGAGGCACAAAGCGGGAGAGACCTGCAGTCCGGGCCCAGTCAATGGAGGTCAGGTGAGAAGTCTTAGGGTGGTGGTGTCACCGGCAGTTAGCATGAGGAAAGGCAGGTATGGAGCCTTGTAATTAGGGCGGGAGAGGCTTATTGAGAGCTTCTGGTACCACACTGTACCAAGAGAGGGATGGGAAAGAGCCCAAAGGAGGGACTGGACGTGGAGAATCCAGGACCTTTGACCCCTAGAGGAACTAGCCGTGCGGGTGAAGGCACATGATCTGCATCAGGCCAGCCAGGAGCCTGGGCCGGGTGGGAGGAGGCCTGGGGAGGATGGGGGGGGGGGCTAGTGGGAATGTCGGAGAGAGCGTGGTCCCTGCAGGGCACGGTGAGACGTAAAACGTCAGCAGGAAGCGCAGAGAAACCAGGACCTTCTTCCAGCGGCGGCCGTGACGAGGCCGCATACTTACAGATGAACTGGGACAGCAGATGGATGCAGCACTGCAAGCTGGGGATGAAGAAGCCAGCAATGGAGCGAACGTGAGGTCAGGCCCGAAAGGAGCTGGTATATCGAGGAACAGACCGCTGAAGCCATCCCGGGACGCCAGGCAGTGGCAGAAGTGGAATGGGAAGTTGTAGACGTGGCGGGGCGTGTCTCAAAGACAAGAGCGGGAGAACAGGCAGAAGATGGGCCGAGGAAGGTTCGTTCCACACCCCGTGTGGAGAGGAGACCGTGGCATCCTGAGTGGCTCCGAGAAGGCAGTCTGTGAGAGCTCGTGGGTCAGGTGAGCAGACAGGAGGAGGAAGATACAGCAGACGTGGAAGAGGGGGAAAGAACTTCCAAAGCTGCGAGGGACGCAGGGTCGGCAAAGGGAGCCCCTCGGGAAAGGAGGAGGCACCCGAAGAGCTCCCGGTCTCACGGGGCAAGAGGTGTGGCGTGTGCGGTACGGAGGGCTGATCGTAAGAGCGGAGACACCACAGCCAGAGGGTTTAAAAGCGGGGACCCTCAGCGGCCAGCAGGAAAAGGGGCCACAATGCATGCAGTGAAACAGAGAAAACACGGCGGTCTCGCACATTAAGAGGGACTCTGCACAGAAACCACCAGCAGGTAACCTCAGGGACTCAGGATAGATTCATGTGGGTGGAGTGCAGTGTGGGGGTAGCAGATGTGTGAGTAAAGACGGTGAAGGAGTTAAGCGTGAATCGAGGCGAAGGTGACATTTCACTATTACCGAATGCATGCTTCTGTTCCGGGGGGGGCTGACAACGGTGGCGGTCTGGCCTACAGAGCCTCCGCACAGGAAGTAGGGTGCGAGAGGATGCTCAAAACCAATGAGTATCATAGGGTCTGGTCTGAGAAGACGGCGTGCACAGCAACGGGCCCCAGAGAGAAAGGAGTGTGATGCCCAGGGCTTGATCAGGTGGACAAAAGAAGGGGCCAAGCAGAACGGGAGGGAGAGCGATGGGTGAGTCTTAAGACCTGCACTTGGGTGCGGTGAGAGGAATGTGATCAAGAGGTAAAGAAGGCACAGCAGGGGTCTGGAACTTGACGGTGGGGAGTGGGAGAGCATGGGTGATAGGAAGGAGTGAAAGTGCAGGCCTGGGGTCAAGTCCTGTGGACAAGGACTTGACTGAAAGGGAAGACAGAAGGGGAAGGAAGGTGAGATGGGGTGAGGCTAGGGGAAAAGGGAGCCTACAGGGAGGAGAGTGGTCAGAGCCAGTGGAAGGACCAGAGGAGCGACAGCAGATGGTTTCAGAAAGAACGTGGCCTGTTGAGGGGATGGGAAGGGAGTGAGCTGCGAGAGAGGGTCATAGGAGGGAGCACATCCCCCATGACGAAGGGATGACTTCATGCAATTAGATGACAGGCATTGAGGTGAGTTGCATGGGCCCTAAAGAAGAGGCAGGCCGCTTTCCATGGGCCAAGGAGAGAAAAAGCAGCAATGTGGCCCGTAAGGAAAGGTCGTAGGAAGTAATGTCCAAATGGGGCCTTCCTTGCTGCAATGTGACAGGAGGGTCACCTCCCAGACACAGACCAGGTGAAAGGCACTTAGGACACGAAGGTTGGGAGCGCAACGGCAAGGAGACAGAGTGGACGCTGACACGGGGAGCAAGGAAAAGGGGGAGGTGACAGAGTATGCATTCTGGTAGTCTCAGAGGTGCCTAACAGACAGAAGCTCCGGGCGTGCTGCTAGCCAGTGAGATCAGAGGCATTGGGAGGGGAGAGGGAAAAGGGGTGGTGGCAGGGGCCGCCCCTACAGCCTTGAATGTCGTGGTAAGAGTAGAACTTTCTGGCCAGGCTCTTTACTACGGATCCGGTGGGGATGGGGTGGGAGGCGGGGAATGGGGTGGGAGGGGGGAAATGGGAGTAGGGGTTGGGTATGGGTCAGATTTAACCGGGTGGGTTGGGTTTTACTGGGTGGGTTGGGTTTTACTGGGTCTGGAGGGGAGGGTTGGGATTGTTGGGCTCGGGGTCGGGGTGGGGGGTTTGGGGTTTGTGGGGGGTGGGGACATGAGCCAAGCTCTAGGCACTGAGAAAACCATCTTCAACTGAGCTTGTGGACGGATTACACATTAAGTGTTGAGGGTGACGACCACAGGCTGAGAAGGTGAGAGAGACCACTGACTTCACCTGGAGAGGACAGGGGAGAGTGGCACAGGAAAGGTAGAAGGGAAGGGTATGGTTGGCAGGTAAATCGGAGGGCCATGAGGACCACAGGGGCAAGGCTTTACAGGATGAGACTGTCACGGGTCTGAAATGAGCAGGGGTAATATAGGTCAGGGGACAGTGGCAAATGCTAAGAAACACCAGACTGGACCAGAGACATTTTCACAATGCTGGAGAGTCATAAAAAATGGAGGGACAGGAGGAGTGTGGCAGGAGGTGTGAAAAGAACAATGCCGTGATGCATACTGGATTTGTGGCATGTCATGTGCCAAAGAGTAAATATGGTGGTTTCAAGAGGAGAGTGCCAATCCAATCACACAGCGGGGTGGTGTTGAGATCTGATGAAGTTTCCATGGCAAACAATGGAAGCCTATAGGTGCACAAGAAGAAACTACAGCTAGGAAGTCAGGGCTTCCATAGCAGTGGTTCTTCCCGAGGAGGGGGGGGGGGTGGTTTTCACCCGAGGGGGGCTGTGGGCACGGCCCCCAAGGCAGGCCTATCACAACATCTGAGGGGGAGCAGTGCTCTGCTCCAACAAAAACAGAACCAAAAAAAAACCCCCAAACAAACCACAAGAAGAAAACACAAAACCATGCCCCAATGATGATGCTGATAGGCGGTCTTAGGGGTCATGCATCCTCGGGTGAGAACCACTGGGTGGAAGGGGCAGAGTAGAGGGCAGGCAGAGAGGTGAAGCTTGAGCCAGATGAGCCCCTGAGCCGGGGGTAGACGGACGCATCAGAGTCAGGACCGTCAGACATGGGGGAAAAGGACCTGGGACCAGGCGGACAACAAGCAAATGCATGTAACCAAGAAGGCACCTGGAAAGAAGGGGGAAGTGTTGGGATTTGCTCTCAGTGGGTAAGGAGTGGAATGCCAGTGAGTGGCCCTGGAGCTGAGGACACTGGAGGAATAAAGCTGATGGAGATGGGAATGCTGAATGAAAGGAAGCTGGGTTATATAGCGTGAGCAGAGAGCAACGTACGGACTGTCCACGCAGAAGGAAGGGGCAGACGGGACAAGAGACCACACTGAAGGAACGCATCTGGGAGAGAGATGCTGCCAGGGAGGCAGGAGGACCCAGGGCTCCTGCAGGTGGAGGCCGAGTGCAGTGGTGTCGGGCCATGTGGGCAGGGGCGAGGGTGGGAGGGAGGGTGGAAGGGAAAATGCGGTAGTGAAAGGAAAGAGGAAGGAGAGTCGGAGGAACAGGCTCCCGGAGAGCGCTGTAGGAAGAGTGTGCAACGAAGGGGTCTGAATGGAAACAGGAAAGGTTGTGTGGGGCCCGGCGGGATAGCAGAGTGTGGGTCCACAGGACGTGAGCAGGGGCTGGCAGGAGGAACGTGTGGATTCAGTACCGTATGTCTGAAGCAAAGACGACGGAGGTGGGCTGGGCTGAGCGAGGGGTGAGGGAGCGAGCAGGGAGCACACAGCAGGAGAGGACGGCGGAAGCAGCTGGACGACTCACAGAGGGTAGCTGAAGGAACGTCACGTGGCTCAGGTAAGAGGACAGTTCCTTTGCCATGTGTGCGACAAGCAGAGCCGGAGAGGCAATGAAATGGGGGCCTGAAGGTAGGTCAGGTGGGCAATCTGCAGGTGGGAGAATGTGGTCAAGGAGAGGTGGTCTCAGGGGCAAGAATAGTAAGAAAGGGCAGGTGAACGCACCCTGCAGCTAGGGCACGTGAGGCTTGTTCAAAGATATTGGTATGTACTTTATCAAGGAAGGAATGTCAGAATGCCCAAAGGAGGGAGTATGGGGAATCTAGAATTTTGCCTCCAGTAATGGACCAAGGGCACGAGGAAGCCCATGCTAAAGAAAGGACACAGAGTGGGTCAGGCAAGCAAGGAACTCCACAGAGGTAGGAAGGGGCCAGAGGTGGATGCGATGGTGGAGGTGATGGCCCATTTAAAACCTTGCATATGGCCAGGTCAGTGAAGGGCTTGGGAGGCAATGAAAGGTCAGAGAGAAGCCCAGATAAGCATCCAGGGTCTTCAACATGGTTCCTGAAAAGGTTGGATGCTTAGGAGTGAATGTGACATCAGATGATTGAGTACGGCATGTCAAGAGATGAAAAAGCTGACTACAGAACGAACAGGAGGCGGGTCAAGAAAGGAGCAGATGTCAAGGAGAACACCACTTACTCTTCTGCACGAGTGGCGTGTGGCAGGGGAAGTAGGGCAGGATGTTGAGACGATCGAGAGAGTCTCTTGAAGACAAGAGTAGGAGAAAAGGCAGAGCGGGCCACACAAGGTCAGTATCAACCCAGCGCTGATGTAGACAGCAGTCGTGGGCGTCCATGAGAAAGCAGTTTGGGGGATGTGAGCTGGCTCAGAGGAGTCGCTGGGAAATGAAAGGAACAGGTGGCACAGCAGAGGAGAGAACCTTACGAACGTACCAGGCACTCAGGGTTGGTTGAGGGGGCACCACGGAAGAGGGGAAGGTGGCCTAAAGAGTTCCCCATCTGGGGACATCGCAGCCCTTGGGGTAAGAAGGTTGGCATGTGCCATATTGAGGCTGGATGGTAGGAGCAGAGCTGAGCTGAGCCGGGCCACCACAGGCTGGGTGTTTGAAGCCCTCAGCAAAAGTTGGGTAAAGGGCCAAGATGACTGGAGTGAAATAGGAAACGGGGCACTGTGGCACATTAAGATGGACCCCACAAAGAAATCATGGCAGGTAACCTCAGGGACACTGGAATGGACTCATGTGGATGGAGCATATTGTGAGTAGCAGATGTGCTTCCAAATGGCAGGGTAGTGGGTGGGAACCAAGGCAGAGAGGACATTTCGCGCCAATTACTGAATCCTGCCAAGCCGGTGGGGGTGGGAAAGGTGGAGGTCTAGCATAAGGCGCAGAGGCTCCACAAGGGAAGCAGGGAAGGACAGGGGACTCTGAAACCCAGTGGTGTACTCTAAGAAGATGGTGTGGCAGTAAGGTACACAGAGGGAGACAGCAGGGGGCGGGAAAGCAGGGGCCTAAGGAGCTCTTGTTCAGGAGGCCTAATTCCACGGACAACAGAGAGGCCAGGCAGAGGGGGATGGAGAGCGAGAGGAGAGTCTTAAACCCTGCCTGCAGGTGTTAAGAGACACATGGCCAAGACTGAAGGCAAAGCGGGATCCGGCCCATGGAAAAGGAGAGTGGGAGGGCAAGCGTGAAGGGCAGGGGGACATCGAGGGACCCGACGGAGAAGAAACGGAGACAGAGAATGCGTGGTGAGGACGGAGAGGAGGGAGTGAAGGCCCGGTGCAAAGTCCCATGGGCGACGGCTTGATTGAAAGGGAAGAGGGAGGAAGAAGGAAAGTGAGGTGGGGTGAGGCCAGGGAAAGAGAGCAGCCAGAGCCAGTGGAAGGATGTGACAAGGAGACAGAAGATGGTTTCAGGACAGGATGTGGCCTCGCAAGACGATAGAAAGAGCGTGAGCTGTGAGAGCAGTTCATGGGAGGGAGCACATCCCCGATGAAGAAGGGATGACCCAGTGCAAATACATGACAGGCATTAGGGAGCGTTGAGAGAGCTGCATGGGTCCTAGAGAAGAGACAGGCTAAGAAAAGGGCCCCGGGAGGAAAGGTGGCAGATAGGATGTCAAAACAGGGCTTTGTTGCAACTACATGGGAGTGTCCCCTCCCAGAGACCCATTAGGTGATGGGAGGCACCGAGAAGAGGATGAAGAGTGGAGTGTGGTGGACGGGAAGACCGGACACTATTGGGAGTGGGGTTGGGGGGTGGGGAGAAGAGGAGAGAGGTGGCAGGTTGAAATCCAGGCAGATCTCAGAGGTCCCAACCAGAAGGAAGTTTGGAGCTCCGAGGTCGGCCAGTGGAAGCAGAGGCATTGGGTGGAGGGGGAGGAAGAAGGGTAGCTAGCAGTGGCTGTTGCGTGGCTTTGAATAATGGGGCAAAAAAAAAAAAAAAATAATAATTCTTGGCTGGTTTTTATACTCTGGATTCTACTGAAACAGTGTGGGAGGCAGGGACAGGGTTCAGGTCTGGGTGTAGGTGGGTCTGACGAGGTTGGCCAGGAGGGCAGTGTGGGCACTGGTGGGCACAGGGCTAGGGAGGAGGATACGAGCTAAGTCCAGACACTGAACAATCCATCTCATCTTACTGAAAAGCGAACTGACTTCAGGTCCGGTGCTGTGGGTGGTGACTCCAGGCTGGGGAAGCGGGGGAGATCAGCGAATCCACCCAGAGAGGACAGAGACATTGGCTGCGTGACAGGTAGGGGGAAAGGTCTGGTTAGCAGGAACACAGGGGCCCGGGAGAACCAGAACAAGGGTGTACGGCGGGACTGCTTCACAGATCTGATGATGATGGGTACCGTAGGAAAAGGGACAGCAAGCACCGAGAAAGAAGGACCAGATTTGGACCAGGCGTCGTTGACATGCCTGAGGGTCATCAAGTGTTGGAGGAAGGAGGTGTATGTGGAGGGGAGAAAAGAACAATGCTGTAACGCACACTGGGGTTTGGAGTATGTCGGGTGTCAGGGTGGTTACGGAAGGGACCGCGGTGGTTCTAAGAGGAGACAGCCGGGCCAGTGTCCGGGTGGGGGCAGCGCTGGGATGTGAGGGACAAGTACTGTTGGCAAACGGTAGGCGGCTGGAGGCTGGCGAGGGGAGTGGCACCCCAGGGAGGCAGGGGGGGTTCCCGCCTCAGTGCTCCTGCCCTGGGGTGGAGGGGTGGATTTCACCAGAAGGGCCGTGGGCATGGAACACAGTGGGGGCCGGAGAAAAGATCTGAGGGGTGAGCAGCAAAACATACAAACATCCAGACCTAACAAAAGCACGAAGGGCCGCAGCTGCTGCCAGGCCTCCGGGGGCGCCAGCGTCCTGGGATGAGAACCCCTGGGTGGAAGGGGCGCAGTGGGGAGAGGGGCAGGGAGATGAAGCTTGAGCACACGAGGGCCTGATCAGCAAAGATGGAGGCCTCAGAGTCAGGACTGTCACACATGGGGGACAAGGACTCCAGACCAGGCACACAGCGAGCAAATGGATGCAGCCCACGAGGCTCCCGGCATGATGGAGGTGGTGTTGGGATTCGCCAGCAAGGTTAGGGAGTAGAGAGCAAATGCGGTCATCCAGACGCTGAGGACACTTGAGGAATAAGGCTGAGAGATGGGAGTGGCGACCAAAGGTAGTTGAGTTTTGTGGGTAAGAGCAGAGAGCACCAGATGGACTGTCCACAGCTAAGGAAGGGGCAGACAGGACAGGAGACCACAGTGGTGGGAGAGAGATCCTGCTAGGGAGGCAGGAGGACAGGAGGAAGGGGGACAGCAGGACCCAGGGCTCACTGCGGGTGGAGACTGAGTGCAGTGGTGTTGGGCCATGTGGGCAGGGG
>NW_024415384.1:0-1329 GCF_014898765.1 Herpailurus yagouaroundi | reverse complement strand
CCCGAGTCTGGCTTGCAAAAAGCGGAGGGGCCTGACGGACTGTGTTCCGACAGCAAGCGCGACTTAGCGGCTGGGAGGTCATAAGTTAACAGCTCTGCTCAGAAAGCGGGAAGGCTGGAGGACAAAGGGAAGGAAAGCTGCTGAGCCCCCGGACGACAGAGCTCAGTTTGGTGGGGAACAAAGGCGCTCGCCAGCGCCATCTTCCCCGCCCATCCCCCAGCCAAAATCCCAAAGAGAACCAGTTCCTGCCAGGGAACTTGCTCGCTCCGCGCAAACACCCAACTCTGCGCTTCTGCGGAGCCAAACCTCCGGCAGCGGATCTGACTCCCTCCTGCTGCCACAGGGCCCCTCCTGAAGTGGATCACCTAAGGAGAAGCAAGCTAAGCCTGCCCCTCCTGCCCCTGTGCACCTTGCCTACCCACCCCAGCTAAGACGCCAGATCCCCAGCATCACAAGCCTGGCAGTGTGCAAGTAGCCCAGACAGGCCACCCCACCCCACAGTGAATCCCGCCCCTAGGAGAGGGGAAGAGAAGGCACGCACCAGTCTGACTGTGGCCCCAGCGGTGGGCTGGGGGCAGACATCAGGTCTGACTGCGGCTCCGCCCACCAACTCCAGTTATACACCACAGCACAGGGGAAGTGCCCTGCAGGTCCTCACCACACCAGGGACTATCCGAAATGACCAAGCGGAAGAATTCCCCTCAGAAGAATCTCCAGGAAATAACAACAGCTAATGAGCTGATCAAAAAGGATTTAAATAATATAACAGAAAGTGAATTTAGAATAATAGTCATAAAATTAATCGCTGGGCTTGAAAACAGTATAGCTGACAGCAGAGAATCTCTTGCTACAGAGATCAAGGGACTAAGGAACAGTCACGAGGAGCTGAAAAACGCTTTAAATGAAATGCATAACAAAATGGAAACCACCACAGCTCGGATTGAAGAGGCAGAGGAGAGAATAGGTGAACTAGAAGATAAAGTTATGGAAAAAGAGGAAGCTGAGAAAAAGAGAGATAAAAAAATCCAGGAGTATGAGGGGAAAATTAGAGAACTAAGTGATACACTAAAAAGAAATAATATACGCATCATTGGTATCCCAGAGGAGGAAGAGAGAGGGAAAGGTGCTGAAGGGGTACTTGAAGAAATCATAGCTGAGAACTTCCCTGAAGTGGGGAAGGAAAAAGGCATTGAAATCCAAGAGGCACAGAGAACTCCCTTCAGACGTAACTTGAATCGATCTTCTGCACGACATATCATAGTGAAACTGGCAAAATACAAGGATAAAGAGAAAATTCTGAAAGCAGCAAGGGGTAAACGTGCCCTCACA
>NW_024415383.1:0-13454 GCF_014898765.1 Herpailurus yagouaroundi | reverse complement strand
AACGTTGAAAAAAAAAAAATTAAAAAAAAAAATTTCTCTCTCCCTCTTTCTTTTTTTCTTTTTTTTTTTTTTTTTTTTTTTGCTAGGGCAGACAGACCTAACCTATCCGTTGTATGAGGCAAGTAAATGCACATGATCTATTCTAAATGTATTCAGAAGGTGAGTGTTGCATCTATGCATAGAATAGCATCCTCTCCTATGGTCTGATTCAAGAAAAGCAGAAAACTTCAGCTACCCAAAGACACGCCTATCATTTATTTGTAGGCCGAGGACTCTCTGAAGACTTTTCGAGAAGGAGACAGAGAAGGAAAGATAGAAATTCATTATCAGAGATTATATTATCAATCTAGCATAGTCTGCTGTTAGATTAGCTAGCCTAGAAACCGGACAGTTTCAAAGGGAATGGGACACCAAGTCAATGTGTTTTGATTGTCGGGAAGGCTCAGTAGGAAAGGCTGAGTACATGGGGCTCTGCCAGGGAAAGCCCACCTAGATGAAACAAGTTAATGAGGGCACATTGGGAATCTGGATGATTAACTAGAGATGAGCAAGTTGAAAGAATATTGATGCCATGTATATGTTACCTCCATTCTATTAATACCTTAGTCCCAATGCAACATCTATTACAAAAACATATTCCCCCATTAAAATATAGATATATAAAGTACATTTCCATATTACTCTACACATTATACTAACGATTAAATATTTCTTATGTCTTTACCTGTCAAATTCAGACTCAAATTTGGGTGTTTTGAATCTTTCTACTGGTGAGTATCTTCGATATCTCCCTGATTGGCCATGATATCTCCCTGATAGGAGATGAGATCTCTCTGAGGAGAAATAAGATCTCTCTGATGGGACAGGAGCTCTCCCTGATGGGGAATGAAATCTCCCTGACGGGACAGGAGATCTCCTTGACGGGAAATAAGATCTCCCTGACAGGAAAGGAGATCTCCCTGATGAGACAGATCTCCCCGACCAAACAGGCGATCTCCCTGATGGGAAATATCTCCCTGATGAGACAGGAGATCTTTCTGATGGGACAGGAGATCTTTCTGATGGGAAATAAGGTCTCCCTGACGGGAAAGGAGATCTCCTTGACGGGAAATGAGATGTCCCTGACGGGACAGGAGATCTCCTTGGCGGGAAATAGGATCTCCCTGACGGGAAAGGAGATCTCCTTGACGGGAAATAGGATCTCTCTGATGGGAAAGATCTTCCTGATGGGAAGTGAGATCTCTCTGACGGGACAGGAGATCTCCCTGATGGGACGGGATATCTCCTTGGTGGGACATATCTCCCTGATGAGACAGGATATCTCCTGGATGGGACAGGAAATCTCCCTGATGGGATATGAGATCTCTTTGAATGATCACGAGACCTCTCTGAGTGACCGTGGTATCTCTCAGTGTGGCCACGAGATCTCTTGGATCGGCTATGAGATCTTTCTGGGTAGCCACGAGATCTTTTTATTTGGAAATGAGATCTTTCTGGCTGGTCATGAGCTCTCCCTAATCGGGCACGAGATCTCTCGGGCTGATCACGAGCTTTCTCTAGTTGGCCACGAGATCTTTCTGTTTGGGCCCAAGATCTCTCTGACTGGTCACACGATGTCTCAGACTGCTCATTAGAATTCTCTGACCGGCCGCGAGATCTCTCCGACTGGCCAGGAGAACTCTCTGACTGATCACAAGAACTCTCCGACTGGCTTTGAGAGCTTTCTGAATGATCTTGGTTTTCTGACGATTGGCTTGAAGATGTTTCCAATTGTTGCTGACTCTCTTCCGACCGGCTCCCACTCCTCTCTGTTTGGGAGGTGGAATTGTCATTGCGCTTCTCCTGCAAAAAAACCACAATTTTGCAAGACAAATAGAATACTGTTTTGTCAAAGCCATTTCTACAGACAATTTTTTTTTTTTTAAGAATTTCATTGCTCCTACTTTTATAAACAGTTTTCGGAACTAATTTGCAGAGAAAACTCAGAGCCCATGTCACTGGCACAAAGAATATCACGCATATAAAAGTTTAATAGAATTAGGGACGCCTGGGTAGCTCAGTTGGTTAAGCATCTAACTTCAGGTTACAATCTCATGGTTTGTGAGTTCGAGCCCCATGTGAGGCTCTGTGCTGACAGCCCAGAGCCTGGGGCCTGCTTCGGATTCTGCGTCTCCTTCTCTCTCTGCCCCTCTGCCGCTCACACTTTGTCTCTCTCACCGTCTCTCAAAAATAAATAAATATTTTTAATAAAAATATAAAAGTCGAATAAAATGTTTTAAATATAGGGGCGCCTGGGTGGTTCAGTCAGTTAAGTGTCCAACTCTTGATTTCAGCTCAGGTCATGCTCTCACTATCGTGAGACCGAGCCCTGCATCAGGCTCTGCACTGAACGTGGAGCCTGCTTGGGATTCTCTCTCTGCCTCTCCCTCTGCCCCTCTCCCGTGCTCGCTCTCTCTCTCTCTCTCTCAAAACAAAACAAAACAAAACAAAACAAAACAAAAAAAGTTTTACGTATAAAAAATTTGTTACTTTGCAAATCTGGATATATTCCAAGGTGTTTTATGTAAAGAAACAGATTCTGTGACTTTACAGCTGAAGAGAGACAGAATATTTAATATTTTGTAGTACAAATCCCTCGAACCAAAGGAAAGTATTCAAAATCGTACTATTTATTCCTCACTTGCTTGGGCTCATTAAAAAGAAACTATTTCTTCAACATAAATTAATACTTACTTCTAGAGAGAAAGACAAATACGTGAGGGGAAAGGTAGCAACAAAGAAAGCAGAAGGTTGACTTAATACCGTTCCATAAATAAATCGGCCTGGCAACAAGTCAGCCTTTCTGCCTTTTCCATTTTTAAAACAAAAGGGCAGTAGAATGAACCAGCCACGTGGAAATAATGAAAACTTTCACAAATCTCTACGATGTTATATAAATGCAAGAGGATGAAACCATATGGACCGTGCTGAGAAATCAAGCTTTCCACTAGGAAATATTGCCTGGCAAACAAAACATGCCCTAGATGCGCCATTATGACTTTCTAACAGAACACTAGCGGAAGCTGAGAGCAACTGTTAAAAGACAGGAAAGTACTGATATAAAGAATATTATTCACATAAAACTTAAGTAAAATGAAAAATATGACAGGGGACCCCAGGTGGCTCCAGTCGGTGAAGTGTCTGACTCTTGGGTTTCAGCTCAGATCACGAGCTCACGGTTCTTGAGTTCGAGCCCCATATCGGGCTGTGCGCTGACGGTGTGGAGCTTGCTTGGAATTTCTCTTTCTCTGCCTCTACCTGGCTTGCTCTCCCTCCCTTAAAAACTAAATCAACATAACAATTTTAAAAAACAGCTCTTCACTCTCACTTAAAAAAGGAAAAAAAAAAAAAAAGACAAATTTGTTACTCTGCGAAAGCACAAAACCATACTTACTCTCCAGCCTTTCTACCATAAAACAGAAGGAGACTGGGTAAAATGCACAGGTACCTCTTCCCTTTTCTAAGCGATTAGTGTTGGCAGCATAGAGACGGCAGGAAGGATTGAGACCCATCTCCTAAAGACCCACATGCAGCAAATACCTCCAAAGGAGCCTGCACGATTTTTAGAAATGTTTTCATCCACTTGGCTATGACAAATTTCCCCCCTTCAAAAATGAAACACACGTTCGTTTTCTTATAAACAACAGGTACTATCAAAAAAAATTCTGCAGAATACATACAATTGTAGTCCACTGGTATATCGAGACTAAATCTTGTGCGGTATAAAACCAGGTTATTAGAATTTCAACACATGATTGAAAACTATAATTGTTATTCAATTAATCGGTGAAATAATCGTGCTTAAATTTTAATATATTTCTTGACCTCAGAGTACTTTTTTTTTTCTGGTGAGTTCTGCTATAATGACGGTCTCAAAAGTCTCAAAAGTATGAGAGATAGAAAGGTGCCTTAGGGGCACTTGGGGGACTCGGTTGGGCGTCAGACTCTTGATTTCAGCTCAAGTCATGATTTCACGGTTTGTGAGTCCAAGCCCCGCATCTGGCTCTGTGCTGACAGTGCGGAACCTGCTTGGGATTCTCTGTCTCCCTCTCTCTCTGCCTCTCTGTCTCTCTCTCTCTCTTTCAAAAGTAAATAAATAAGCATTAAAAAACAGGCTTTACATTTGAAAATACTGAGAATTTTTGGATCACCATATTCTGCACCTGAAATTAATATAACACCGTTGTTAACTATACTGGTATTAAAATTAAAAAAAAAAAAAAAAAAAGGCGGGGTGGGGGGCGCCTTCGTGGCTCAGTCGGTTAAGCGTTCGACTTCGGCTCAGGTCATGATCTCATGGTTCATGAATTTGAGCCCCGCGTCGGGCTCGGTGCTGACAGCTCGGAGCCTGGAGCCTGCTTCAAGTTCTGGCTCCCTCTCTCTCTCTGCCCCTCCCCCGCCCCTGCTCACACTCTGTCTCTTTCTCTCTCAAAAATAAATAAACATTAAAAAAAGAAGTAAATACTGTTTTACAGTAATTCTCAGTTCATTTACGCACCTCAGACATTAGCAGATGTAAACTCATGTCCTTCTTTCCAAATGTTATGAAAAAACTCCTCACCCTACAGATTTACAGGTCACTTGTTTAACCAAACTTTCTCAAGTCCTCCCAATTAGAATGATCACAATATACAACGTACACATTAGAACATATATTGCAACTTGCCTGGCACTAAATTCTTTTATCTTTTTCTCCTATCCCCACATATAATATTTGAAGCAGGATTGCTCTAATATCTTGCATAGCACCTGCACAGGGTAGACATTTAATCAGTATTTGCTAAATCAATTTAAATTTTTTTTTTCAACGTTTATTTATTTTTGGGACAGAGAGAGACAGAGCATGAACGGGGGAGGGGCAGAGAGAGAGGGAGACACAGAATCGGAAACAGGCTCCAGGCTCCGAGCCATCAGCCCAGAGCCCGACGCGGGGCTCGAACTCACGGACCGCGAGATCGTGACCTGGCTGAAGTCGGACGCTTAACCGACTGCGCCACCCAGGCGCCCCATGCTATATCAATTTAAATTAACCCTTTATTTGAAAATGCAACATGATGCCCTCCAAAAAAGAAAAAGACTGGCGTTTATGTAATCTGACCCAAAATGGTTTAATTTCCCAGAACCACCATGCTTTTTACTAAATGGCCACATAGTGCCTGAAGAAGAATCCGCTTAGAGGCCCAGCCGAAAGAGTGGCATGAATTTTAGCTTATGAATCTGGATCTCGCCAACTCTTGTCCAGTGACTGGCTCACTTACACAAGTTCAGAGGTGACGAATTTGTACAACTATAGTATGCCCCACCAGTTGGACCCAGAGTGTATTTCATATCCTGTATCATCTGACTTCTCGGGGTTTTTCTTTTTTTTTTTTTGTAAGTAGAGTTTTTCATTTTTTTTCAGGTTTTTTATTTATTTTCGACAGAGAGAGAGAGAGAGCATGCATGAGCTGGGGAGGGGAAGAGACAGAGGGAGACAGGATCCGAATGGGGTTCTGCGCTGGCAGGAGAGAGCTTGATGTGGGGCTCAAACTCACAAACTCAGCCGAAGTCGGACGCTTAACCTACTGAACCACCCAGGCCAGGTGCCCGACTTCTAGTTTTTATGATTCATTCACAAGTCTACTAAAGCTGTTTTATACTATACCCAAAGATCAAAGACTCTAGATGAGGGCAAAAATGAGAATGATTATGCAAGACAAGTCACAAAACCAATCATCTACTTTGGCATTTTGTAAATTCAAAATTTCTCGCAAGGACTGAAAATAGCAAAACTTAAGTGTTTATTAAAACAGTTACGGAGGACAAAAATCAATGAACAAATACTGGGTTTCAATTATGTTCAAGGCGCCATGAGGGAGTACTATGAAACAATCTCTGCTCTCAATGGAACTGAAAATAATCTTTAATATTAAGAATTATATTAAATTTAGGACCGTTTATATTGGTTAATTCTCAGCATTTACATTTACCTGATTATCTACAGGCTGCTCGTTTGAAGTGCTTTGTTCAGACTTGAACTCAGAAGATTCTTGGCAAGGTTTTTCATCTTGATTTCCTTCGTCAATGTTGTTTGTGAATTGTGAGAGTCCTTGAAAAATGATTATTTTCTGTATTTTCAGTCAGTAAATTCAACATATTGTTCAGAAGTATTATCTGCAATCTCACTGTTTCAAGGCTATGCCCTGGGTTTCGCAAAACGTGACATTTCATTAGTGTGATATCATCTGAGAGTCTCACTGAATTCTAGAACAGTCTTTGCCCTACTGTTCCTATTTGCGTATCTTAATATAGTAGTCTTCTTTGTATGCAATACCTCAAATTTGTTTTCATATGACAACAAAGTTGGGGCATGGTATCTGAAATTAACTGCAAGAATACCCTACTGGAAGAAGGAGAGATGGAAAAAAAACTATCTGCTTTGTATTAACCATACAAATATTCGCCTCAGTTGTCTGCTGTGCTTTGGGTGTAAAGATAGTTGCAGAAACAAAGAATATGGATCTCCAAAAGGCTCACAAAGATCAATTTTACATTTAGTTAGAAACAGGAGAATGGGCTACCTCCCCATTCTTAGCAGATTGATTCCTCTAATAACCACCATCCCTCCTTTTCTCAGAACCCATTAAGCCACTGAAAGTTTCAGACAAGGACTGTAATGACGCTGGGTAGGAACTGGTGGGGGCTTAGAGCATGCACACTGTCAGGATGGTTCCAGGCTGCTGACTAAACCATGGAGATCCTGAACCGTTGAACAGACTTCTCTACAATGGCAATCTGCAGCACGTTCTTATTAAAATATGCACACCGCACTAACCAATGGGATTGGCAATACAAAAAGAAGACTTTTTGCATGCTCTTCTGTACTCTGCTGTACGAGCGTTCATTTTTTTCAAAATGTGGATGCCACGGTGCCCAGGTTACTAACCATGCCTTTATGCGTCCTGTGTTACCTCCCCAAAGTAGAATGGGACCAACAAGCCAGGCTTGTGAACTGGCGCAAAATATTTCTTATTCTCATCGTGCTCTCCCTTAAGGAGGTAACACATAGAAATTAAAAATTTGTTCTCATTTGTCATGGCATACATTCTTACCGAACCAACATGCCTATATTTTCAGGAAAAATCAAACTAGCAGCATAAGGCAATTTTAGAATACATTCCAAGTTTGTGAATTTGCTTACCTAGTTATTCACAAATATTTCAGGCTCTTTACAATGTTTGATTTTTTAGTACACTTTTACCTTGCTGCTGGGGACGTCCACGAGCATTTGATGGCTGTCTTGAAGTTGGGCTCCTTTTCTCAATGCCCTCTTTCCCTTTCTTGCTTGATTCACTGTTTACGTCTTCTACCTTATTAAGCGTTATAGTGCCATCTGTGTTAGAAAATACAAAAAAAAAAAATGAAGACAATAGAGAAAGGCGAGTTACAACGTGTCTCAAGTGAATAACCTATATTCTACCTCATCATACGTTAGAACACTGTAAAAACTGGAAGCCCTAAAACATGACACCTGTATAAGAAGGAACTTGTAAAACCATAACAAAGATCAAACAATGCAGATATTTTAGAGGTCGGTTTCCTGAAACAACAAAGAGAAAGAGTCCCGTTAAACAGATTTACAGTAACGTCATTTATGCAAAAATAAAATTCCTTCACAGTGACGTAGCCTAAAGAGGAAATCATTTAAATGAATGCTTTTACTAAGTGTTGTTTTAGCTTGAGAGAAACACAGAGCAGTAGAGTCATTCTTGATTAAATGTCAGTGCCAGACAATTAGTTACATTCATTTTTGTGAATTGTAAGAAAGGAAATAATAGTGATGGACGTTCACAGGAAACACCAAAGAGGCAAGGAACCAAGATTAGCATAAATAGCAGGGAGCAAGTCAGACTTTACCTTGTAGTCAGGCATGTTCTTAACGCTCTCAGATAGACAGCACTTACATGGCACGATTTGAAGGATGAGAGACACATACAACCTGCCTTAAAATCTCTCTCCTGATATCTGCGATGGGAAGACTTAAAAGTTGGATGTTCTATCAATGGATGCAAGCTTACTTAGGTCAAGCTATCTTTGGAAATGGGCACAAGCTGGGGCACCTGGGTGCCTCAGTCGGTTAAATGTCTGACTCTTGGGGCGCCTGGGTGGCTCAGCTGATTGAGCGTCTGACTTCGGCTCAGGTCATGATCTCGCGGTCCTGGGTTCGAGCCCCATGTCAGGCTCTGTGCTGACAGCTCAGAGCCTGGAACCTGCTTTAGATTCTGCGTCCCCCCTGCCCCTCTCTCCACCCCACCCCTGCTTGTGCTCTGTCTCTGTCTGTCTTTCAAAAATGAATAAACATTAAAAAAAAAAAAAAAACCTCAACAATCGAGTATCATTTCTTGACAAACGGGTTTTAAGCCCTGGTTCTGTCTGCCTGTCAGGAGCCAATGGTTGTTAACGTCTCGCAAAGACACGGCCCTTTAATTTTCGGTTCCTTGTATTCCTTCTGCATTCTCTTACCTTCTCTTTTTTTTCCCCTCCGTTCTTTCCCCTGTATTCTACATTTAAAGTCTGTACAGATCTCTGGGCAGAGTTTTTTTCTCATTACAAGAGTAAGCGAGTGCACGAATCAAAACATCTTAGAGGACACCGCAGGAAGAGTTTTTCATCTCCAACCTCTCGCCCTCATCAGCCCTAAAATGGCTGCCACCCAGCTCTCGGGACCCAGTGCAATGGGTGACTTCCTAAACAGGAGAGCAAAACTTCAGAGAGGAGAAAGGGAAGAGCAAGCTCCTTCCTGAGTCAGAGGTACGTTTCACAATGACACGAGAGAGTGCTCCGGGGCCAGTCTGCCTAGTGGCACTCCTGGACAATTCTCAGTGACTGAACTTTTCCTGACCTCCCAGTCACCAAAACTAATGGCAAGCTCGGTCTTAGAGTCACAGAAGGATGAAACAAGGCAGAAAATGTCTTGGGGCGCCTGGGTGGCTCAGTCAGTTGAGCATCCGACTTCGGCTCGGGTGGCGGTCTGTGGGTTCGAGCCCCGCGTCTGACTCTGTGCTGACAGCTTGGAGCCTGGAGCCTGTTTCAGATTCTGTGTCTCCCTCTCCCCGCTCCTGTGCCTTGACTCTCTCTCTCTCTCTCTCTCTCTCTCTCAAAGATAATGAATAAAAAAAAATTTTAATATCTTAAAAACTGAACAGGCATTTGTTGAGTGTTTCATGTATGTCAGGTCCTATAACCCGGTGCCCCTAAAAAGCATAATTATATTCCTTTGTATTTTAGAACGTGTTGAAATCACTATTTTACTCTTTGTGAACATTTAAAATGTACTCTGGTTTTTGTAGACCCTGTCCTGTCATTTTTTAAATACTTAAGATACTAGAAACCTCAAAACGCGTGACTTAGGTTCCCCTCCATTTCTGACGGACTTTGTATATGCTTCCAGAACACTGAACACGACACAGAACTGCACATCTGTACTTTGCTGTCGCTGCAACTGAATCATGGGCCACTCGAGAGGAGGCCACTGTTTGTCAGGGTACCCAGTGCCCAGTCCAGGGCTCAATACAGCGTGGATGCTTTATAGACGTTTATGGATCTGGGACCCAATGCATCTAGCAAGCAGAAAGTAATTGTTTTTCTCTGACACTACAGTACTTTTGCCTTAGTCTCCTGTAGACCGAGCAGCGCTGTGGCCAGTTCCAATTCTGGTCGTATTTTTGCGTGACCTGAGCCAGCCAGGCGCCCCATATTTTTGCCTTTTGTTTCTTAATTTTTTTTAAATGTTTATTCATTTTCGAAAGACAGAGGGAGACACAGCACACGCAGGGGAGGGGCAGAGAGAGAGGGGGACACAGAATCCGAAGGAGGCTCCGGGCTCCGGGCTGTCAGCACAGGGACCGACGCGGGGCTCGAACCCACAGACCGTGAGACCATGACCTGAGCTGAAGATGGACGCCCAACCGACTGAGATACCCAGGCGCCCTGCCTTTTATTTCTAAGAAAACACTATAATACGTTCTGAAAATGTTTACTGGGACAAGGACAAAAATAAATTTGTACAGCCTTTTCCTATTTTATCACATCGTCTTACAATGAAAGTAGTAATCTTGCATTCAGTATACATGATATAGATAATATAAAATTATATGTAATATGTGAATGATATAAATAACATAAAATTTTTCTTTTTTTAATTTATTTATTTTGAGAGACAGTAAGGGCTAGCAGGGGAGGGACAGAGAGTGAACGAGAGAGACAATCAGTAGCAGTTTCCGTGCACTGTCAGCTGGGAGCCCTGTGTGGGGCTCGATCTCACGAACCGTGAGCCCGTGACCTGAGCTGAACACGAGAGTCCGCAGCTTAACCGAGTGAGCCACTCAGGTGCCCCCAAACTGCTTTTCTAATATACGTGTGCAGCTATCCAAAGACAAGTATGCATTGTTAAGAGTAATATTTTCACCTTAATAAAATCATGGGGAAATGTACTAGAAAAGTATGGATTTCTCGTCAACTCATAGAAGCAACACGTATTTGCTCCCTCATGATGTATTTTTCTTGGCTTTGAACTGGAAGGGCCTTTCATGACTAACCAGTTTTGCCTGTTCCCCGTCTGTCTGAAATGGTACAAATATGGATCTGGGGAACCAACGTTTAAGAGTATAAGACAGTGAAATCAACAGCAAAAAAAAGCACAGGAAGCATTAGGTTTGATTTCAGTGCTATAGATTCTCCTTGGCTCTGGAATTTCCCCCCCATTCAGGCTCCGGGTGACAGGGCAGAGCCTAGACTAAGGCAAATGAAGCACTCACCTCACGCATAATTTTTAGGACGCTCCAAAAAAAAAAAAAAACAAAAACAAAAACAAAAACAAAAAAAAAAAACCCGGTTTTTTATAACACAATATTTTTAAAAATAAAAATTAATGCGGGGGGGGGTGGGAGAGCTCAGTTGGTAAAACATTCGACTCTCGATCTCGGGGTTGTGAGTTTGAGCCCCACACTGGGTGTAGAGATTACTTAAAAATAAAATCTTAAAAATGTTTTTTTTTAATCAACACAAGAACAATCCCTGATGAATAAAATATCAACAACAGAAACCAGATCAGACCGTGTGTGTGCAACCTTGCCCCACTTACTTCATTCCAGTTCCTTTCCTTACAGAAATACACGACCAGCCAGAGGGCTGAAGTTTGTCCATTTGATTTTTTTAAATATTTCATTAAAACTATCATCTCAATCGTCAAATCTGTATTGCCTCCCTAAATTTTGCACCTTTGGCAAGGGCCTCGCTTGTCTCACCATAGTCCCAGCCCTGCCCAGTGACCCAATATTCTTTTTTAAAAGTCATTTTAGGGATGTCTGGGTGGCTCAGTCAGTTGAGCATCCAACTCTTGATTTCGGTGGGATCGAGCCCCACATCAGACTCCACACTCAGTGTGGAGCCTGCTAAAGATTCTTTCTCTCTCTCTCTCTCTCTCACATCAAAAAATAAAATAAATAAAAGTTACCTTAACGCCACAAAATATTTCAGAACTCACAGTGGAGCCTGTGGCGGAGGGCAAAAAGCCAGAATCTGCAGTCTGGAATCCACACGGATTACGTCTTAGAAGAGTAAAGCTTAGGGGCGCCTGGGTGGCGCAGTCGGTTAAGCGTCCGACTTCAGCCAGGTCACGATCCCACGGTCCGAGAGTTCGAGCCCCGAGTCGGGCTCTGGGCTGATGGCTCAGAGCCTGGAGCCTGTTTCCGATTCTGTGTCTCCCTCTCTCTCTGCCCCTCCCCCGTTCATGCTCTGTCTCTCTCTGTCCCAAAAATAAATAAACGTTGAAAAAAAAAAATTAAAAAAAAAAAAAAAAGAAGAGTAAAGCTTACCGATACCCATCATTAAACAGATTGTTAAAAACACTTTAAAGGAAAAAAAGCAAGAAAATGTCTTAGGTACTATTCTGGGCCATTCCCCCCTCAGGGGTAAAGGGGGGATGGCAGGGAATAGGAAATTTCCTCAACCTTATAAAAAGCATCCAGGAAAAACCCACAACTAAAATGATGATTAACGGTGAAAGACTGAAAACCTTCCCCCTAAGATCAGAAACAAGTCAAGGATGTCCACTCTTATGACATCTATTTAACGTTTCATTGGCAATTCTAGCCAGGAGAATTAGTCCAGAAAAAGAAATCAAAGGCAACCAGATTTGAAGGGAAGAAGTGGAAATATCTATATTCTCAGATGTCATTATCTTACATAAAGAAAATCTTAAAGATACACACACACACACAAATTAGAGGCAATAAACAAGCTTGGCAAAAGTGTGGAACACAAGATCCATACACAAAAGTAAATCCTATTTCTATACACCAGCAATGAACTATTCAAATATGAAATTTTTTTTCCAAATATGAAATCAAGAAAGCAATTCTAGGGGCTCCTGGGTGGCTCAGTCAGTTAAGCTGACTGCAGCTCAGGTCATGATCTTACGGTTCATTGGTTCTAGCCCCGCATCAGGTTCTGTTTGGACAACTCAGAGCCTGGAGCCTGTTTCAGGTTCTGTGTCTCTCTCTGCCCCTCCCCTGCTCGCATGCTGTCTCAGTCTCAAAAATAAATAAACATTAAAAAAAATTAAAAAAAAAAAAAAAGAAAGCAATTCTACCAAGACCACCCAATAGAGGAAACAATAGTCTTTTTTTTTTTTTTTTTTTACCAAATGATGTTAGAGGACCTGGATACCCACATGCAAAAGAATGAAGTTGGATCTTAGCTCAACCATTTGCAAAAAAGCAACTCAAAATGGGTCAAAGATGTAAATGTAAAAGACCAACCTGGAAAACTCTTAGAGGAAAACCTAGAGGTAAATCGTCATAATTTCTTATCTATGATACCAAATCATGAACCACAAAAGAAAAAAACAAACTGGACTTCATTCAAAGTAAAAATTCTTGTGCTTCAAAGGACACCGTCAAGAAAGTAAAAAACCAACCCAGAATACAGCAGAAGATATTTATGATTGTATACCTGAGAGGGGTCTAGTGGCCACAATATGTTAAAAAAAAAAAAAAAACTATTACGACAATAAAAAGGCAAACAATCCTCTTTCATTTCAGAAGTCTACTCCGCCGGCTCCCTGCCACTTACAAGATCCTCCCTGACTGATCGTTTGTCGTTCTCGGCATTTCTAACAATTGCCCTCACAGCTGCTCCCTGTCTCAGATTTTAGATCTGAACCCCTGCTCCTTCCTCATTTCTGAAGTCCCCACTTATAATAAGGTCACCTCTCCCCCGCGCTGTGCCTTTCCATTTCAAAGTTTCACCCTCACTGCGCCCCAGCCCCCCACTTCTAGGATCTTCCATCCCTGCTCTACTTCTTCCGTTTCTAAGGTCTTTTGCTTTGCTCCAACCCCACTTCTAACGTGGGCTTTTCTTACTCCTCCCCCCCG
>NW_024415382.1:0-5575 GCF_014898765.1 Herpailurus yagouaroundi | reverse complement strand
TCCAAGGGGTTGTGGGGTTAAGTGGGATCTGTGGAAACAGGAAGTCTGTGCAGGTCAGACTGAGGGAAGGCTCCTTGGGGTCAAGTGCCATTGGAAGGGTCATGAACACAGCGTGTAGGGGTCAGATGCTAAACTGGGAGGGTTTCCTCCCTGGTTAGAATTGGAGCCCTGGAGTAGGGGGTGCAGGGTGTGCCGATCTCCAGGGTTGGGTCCCCTGGGGTCTCCGGGTCCCCTCCTTCCTTCCTGGAGGACTGGTGTCAGCAGGGAGAGCTTAGCTCCCGTGTGGGGATTGGGCATGACCCTCTGCAATGGGGTGTCCTGTGCGGTGTGGGCACCGCGGGTGACCGATGTGAGCGGCTCCTGCTCTGCTCCTTGGCCTGTTGTTCCTGGAGAGGCTCTCGCTGCCCCGGGAGTCCAGTGTGGGTGACACTTAGGACTTTTGTCCTTTGGCCATACCTCTTTCTGCTGGCAGCTTTCCGTGTCGTCACCCCCAAGCAGGTGTCACTTGACCGGATCTCTGTTGCGGTGCGAGAGGGGAATGTCAGCAGTGCCACCGGTGATGTGGCTGCCGTGTGGCTGCCCAGGGCTCATCTGTGTCGCTCAGGCAGGTATTTGCGGCTGGGGCCTCTTAGTGAACCCCTCCGCCCCGGGATGGTGGGGCGTGGGGGTCTCCAGTTCATGTTTTCCTTTTGTGGGCTCTGCTTTTGCCATCAGTGTGGTCCTGTCCTCAGGGTAAATGCCTCGTAAGTCCTTCTGCGCTGGGGGGACATTGCATATTGTAGCTTGTAAGTTACACGTTAGCAGGAAACGGGGTGCAGAGTATGAACCACTGGACATTGCTTCTGGCTGGTATCACCTGGGTGGTAAACTTTTAAGCACCTGGCTGGTAAACTGGGTTCCCCGATCCCTGTGAAGTTTGAGAGGTGTTCCCCAGGTAGGGATATCGTTCTCTCACAGTCTGAAGCCATAGGGAAACACTGGGCTTCTGTCCAGTGAGATAACATATAAACCATGGCTAAACTGTATTCATGTTTACGAGAGAGGGAGCTGTGTGACATCCATTTGTGCGAGCCAGCTTCCCTGGGGTTGTCCTTGGACCGGTGGAACCTGCGAGGTTGTCACTTTTGTGACTTTATTAGTATTTCTCCACTCATAGTCATTATCGAACACTATTAGGTTGTTGGAGGCCACTGCTCTAATGTCCGTCCACTGGTGAGTAGTGCATATTATAGTGTCTCTGGATATTGCTGGACTGGTAATTTGTCCAACCAGAGTTCTCTTTTTACTAAAGTCACAATTATTAGATTTCCATCAATGCTTTTACATTTCTGGGGAACATTTTTGGACACCTCTGTTCAGTTTCTCTATGTTATTATTTGGGAGAACATGCCTTTGAACTATGGCATGAGTTTGCCTTGGTTTCCTAGAGCTGTGTTTCCTTTTTTGTGTTGAAGAATTATCAGCCAAATGGTTTCTTTTGGTCTCCAAGGAGTCAGATCTGGAGCCAGGACCCTTCGTAATGCCAGAGAGGTCAGTTCAAGTGGGGCATCTAATGAATTTGGGACAAAGGAGCCATTTTTAATTGATCCCCATGTGGGTAAGGACATCTTGTCTCCATAGTAGTCCAAGGTCATGAGCTCCCTTACAGGCACGGTGACTGTCCCTATGAACATGTGTGAACGTGTTTTACCCTTGGCGAAGGTGCAGGGCCAGAGGAAGGGCCGATCATTCAGCGTGTTGAGCTGAAGTAGCCCAAAGGTAAAGTGCTGCTCAGTGACCTCAAGGGACTTGCAGTCGCATCCCCAGCACGATATTTACCATTTTCAATTTGTAAATAAGAGTAAACCATAGAACCTGTGCGTGAGAGGCACTTCCTGTTTGCAGGGGGAGTCAGAAGGTGCTGTGTCCGTGCTAAGCAGTCACGAGGGGTTTCACGTGGGTCCACGTGTCATGCTCATTCCCGGATCAGACGCCCTACGTATCGATCCTGAGTTTGAGCAACCCGCAATATTTCTTTAGAGACATTTTGTCCTTTCAAGGCCAAAAGGTGTCACAGGTGGATTCGGGCTTCCTGGGAAGAGGTCTGAGAAGGGGGGCAGAGACCGAAACCGTCTCCGTATCATCAGAGAGCAGAGCCTTCAACAATTTTCCATCATCCAGACCAGCTTTTGAGATTCAAGAAAAGCAAGAAAGCCTGTGCCGCCCTGGGCGTGAGGGCCCTGGCGTGTTTCGGTTCCTTTCACATGAAAGCAGAGAGAACTGCGTTCATCCTCACAAACTGCGATACGAAAAATGCACTGTGCAGTTTCGTTTCCTTGAAAATTTGCTCTCAGTGGGAAGGGATGTCAGCGTGTGGGAGTTGGGAACAGCAGGTGCCAGTGATCACCGTGTCCTGGATGGTCCTCCGTCGTCTGGGCACTGGTAAAAGAGGATGGGTGCAGGGTATAATGGGATCATAGCCTCAGGTTCGTAATCTTCTATGGGCTTGGTGCCTTTAAGGGCTTCTTTATTTACAGGAAATGTATTAAATACGACAGCACTTTGAGGGATTTATTTGAATCTTCATAGGAGGGACACTGTGGGTTCTGCCAATATTAGTTGGGGATTTTGCTCAGAAAGAGGATGGCAGGTGATCCAGCCGAGACAAATGATTAGTGTCCCCAGATGCCACTCTAGTGTGTCAGAGATGAAGTAGATAAAAGATGTCCAAAGGGCATTTCGTCCCCTGGTTAGGTATTTTGAGTATCTTCATCCAGTTCTAGAATTACTTTCCCTTTGTGGGAGAATGAAATTCTAGCGTGATCCCTTCTGAGGATCCGTGCAGTGAATGACTAGAGGTGGAGGAACTAACGTGAAAATGGTGTGTCTGTCACACGGGACTAGACACAAGGGGGCAGGTTCAGAGGCAGGAACCTGGGCAGGTTCATTAGAGACCCCATGTTGGAGCCCCGTGAGCTCTCTGCGGCGGGACCTGCTTCACAGTGTAGGTCCCGTCAGGCGGCACAGAGAGAGTCCCTCCCCATCTGGAGAGTGGTTTCTCCAAGCTGATCAGGAGGGAATTTGGGGCAGAGCCCCTGTGGTCCTTAGAGCCCAGCCATTGGGCATGAGGAGGGCTTGGGAGGGGCCGGGAGGAGGGCTCCCACCTGGAGCATTCAGGCTGCTGATAACCTTCCCTCACATGTCCTGGATGTTGGCAATAATAGTGCAAACTAGGAGGTATTTGGTGGTTTTTTTTTTAAATGTTTGTTTATTTTTAGAGACACAAAGTGTGAGTGGGGGAGGGGCAGAGAGAGAGGGAGACACAGAACCCGAAGCAAGCTCCAGGCTCTGAGCTGTCAGCACAGAGCCCACCATGGGGCTCAGACCAGCGAACTGTGAGATCATGACGTGAGCCGAAGTCGGATGCTCAACCAACTGAGCCACCCAGGCGCTCCTTATAGAAGCCTTCAGTTGTTCGTGGTGCAAATTAAGAATTTTAGCTGTCTTTCCTTCATGTGGGCTGTGAGTGGCCTAGTTTGTCAAAATAATTAAATATGCAGGGGATGAGATTTCCCAGCCCATCCTGGTCCTTTTAACGAAAAAGAAAGATTCCAGTCCATCCCATTAAATGCTGCCTGATGGATTCCACATGTGAAGAAAGACCAGCAGTTACATTGAAGATAGGCTGAAGTCCATTGTAATAGCTATGTACAGGTTCATCAGGCTTGTGTGTGGAAACCTGGATTTTGTTTTAATTCACAGTCCTAGGAAAAGCTACTGTAATTGCTTGGTGGGAATTTTCAGACGTTTGGCATCTTTTCAGAAGTTGGGCCTCTCTCTCTCTCGGGTTAGTTTCACCCATGTGTGGCCTGGGCCTCAGCAACATGCATGTGGACTAGTTGATCTAAATCTGGGAAACCATGTTGGTAAGTTGAATAGCCATGTCATGTTCTTCAGCGAGCTTATGGGGGGTCCTGGGCACTTTTGGAAACTTCTGCCTTAGTCCAGGGAACATGAGAAATGTGGGGTTTTAGATCTTGAGAAGCCTTCCCTTTAAAGAGGCCTGGTTAACAGGCTGAGGTAAGGAGGGATCATGGGCAGGTTCAGAAGAAAAGGGAAGTTCAGAGCTTGTTGAGGAAAGTGGTTGGAGGCAGGTCCCGGGTGTAGAGTAGCCGCCGGATGTCTGCAGACAGGGAAGCCTGGGCGGGAGAAAAAGGCACTTCGGAAGCCATTTGTCGTATTTCAGTTGTTTGCCTCCGTTCATTTGAAATAGTCTTTTGCAAAGAGGTACACTTAGAGCCTGAAAATATTTGCAAGTCTTGAGGTACCGAATAAAATATGTATCAAATTCAGTTTGCTGGATTCATGACTTCCTAATTTCTTTTTTTTTTTTCTTTTCTATTCTTTTCTCTCATTCTTTCTTTTCTTCTTTCCTTCCTTCCTTCTTAATTTTTAAATTTTTTTTTCTAACAGTATTCAATAAAACATGTTTGGGGAGATTGAAAGTTCCCCATAAAGGCCCTTGTAGTTCTAAATTATATTTGGTTCAGTTGCTCATTTTGTTAGAAATGCACGAGGATGCACCATGGTTTTTAAACCTAAGATTGGCCAGGGTTCCATTTGAGGGCCCCTTCCATGCACTTTGATAACTGGAATCCATTTCTTGGTAGTTTTCTCTAGACCAGAATAAAAATTTATGAACACTAGTCTCTATAGAAGTAGCCTTGTTCCAGAAGAAATCAGACCAAGGGCCAATGCATTTCCAACAGGCACGATTCCAAGAGGAACAGTCCAGTTTTGGGAAGTAGTCGGAACAAAAATGAGTTCTCTGAGAAAGGACAAGCCCCTAACACAGGTTCTGAATAAACCCTGGAGAGTGCACACACAGGAGAGCGCAGACCCAGGGAGCGGGGCTCTGATCTCAGCACAAAACAACCTCCACTTCAGTGTCCCCAAGAAAGCAGAGAGAGCAGTGGGCTCCGTGGGTACCTGGACCTGTTTGCTCGCCAACCTGGAGTGGTTGGGGTCTCCTCTGGGTCCCCTGGTGATCACCAAGTAACGTTAACTTAAAAATGAAGCCGGCAGTTATTTTTCCAGGAAAAAAATGAGAATAGCAGAGAATTGGGATTTGGGACAGGTAAGCCCCAGCAATACCACAGGCAAGTCTGGAGAAGAAAGGGAGGAACGCTTTTTCCTAGAGGAGAGGGGACATTGGGAGGGGCTGTGCCAAACCAGAAAGCCATTGGAGCAAACTGGGTGTTCCACGTGTAGTGGCTTCTCATTGGCTGAACTGTGGCTCTCTTTCATTGGCCGAGGCATGACTGTCCCTCATTGGCTGGGCTGCGACCATCCCTCATTGGCTGGGTTGTGACTGTCTCTCATTGGCTGGGCTGTGGCTCTCACTGGCTGAGCTCTGGCTCTCTCGCATGGGCTGGACTGTGACTGGCTCTCATTGGCTGGCCTATGATTGTCTCTCATTGGCTGAGCTGTTGCCACCGGAGGAAATAGTCTTTCCTCCTGCATGAACAGTGATGCATTATGGGTGTGCCGGTGCGTCTCTCCGTGTTGTGTCTGCCCTTGGCCCTGAGCGGCAGGT
>NW_024415381.1:0-6435 GCF_014898765.1 Herpailurus yagouaroundi | reverse complement strand
CCTGACGTTTGCCCTTCTCGGAACAGGGAAAACTCTGCACATCAAACCCCGTCTGTGAGGGCCCAGGGGGCCAGCCCGCGCCTACCTCAGCCCCTCGTTCCTGGAGAGGAAGGAGGCTCCGCCTGCCGCCGCCCCAGAGGAGGGGCCACCTGCCACCGAGCCCCACCCTGGGGCCCCGGGGTCCCCGCTCTGCCTGCCTGGCTCCCGGCCTTCTGTGACCAGTGCGTGCCCAGGGGCTCACCTTCTCCCCTGGGCGGGGCCCTGCCCTGCCACCCCTCCGCACACTCACCTTCCCACCCCTGGGCCCTCAGCCTCGCACCCGGGTTGGACCCCGACCCCCAGCCCAGAGGGGTGCCGGGCAGGGCTCGCCGCCGGGCCTGTGCCTGCTGTGGGTGCGGCACGCCCTAGCCCTCCCCCTGGGACTCCCCGGTGGGTGTTTTGTGTTCAGCAATAAAGGTCCTGTCCTGTGTCTGCTTGCCTGTCCTGGCTGCTGTCACGTGTCACGCCGCCACTCGGCCTCGCCTCGCACCAGCGCAGATGGACGGCGTTGGGCCCCGGGGGCCGGATTTTGAGGGCCTGGCCACAGACGCCTGGCAGCTACGGGGCCTGTGGGCGGGAATGCCTGCCCTCCTCCCCGCCTCCCTGAAATGGCTCCCTGAAGTGGCTCAGAGGGTCAGGGACAGCCTCTCCCCTGTGGCCAAGCCAGCGTGCTTTGTGGTGAGGAGGGGCCCTGGAGGGAGCCCTGGGGACGTGTTGGATGCAACAGGCTGGGGCCAGGGCCCCCCAGGCCCAGGTCCCACCCCCCCCCTGCCCCTCCCCTGGGTGTCTCAGGACAGTGGCTGGGCCGAGGCAGGGGCTGGAGGGCAGGCCGGGGCGGCCTGAGCCATGAAGCAGCTTGTCCAGGCTCACCCCTCCCGTGCCACAAGTGTCTGTGCTTCTGGAGGGAGTCGGGGCCTCCTGGCGGGGGGTCATAGCCGCAGTTCAAGGGCCTGGGATGGAGTCTGGTCTGACAAGGATCGAGGGGCACAGAGCCATTCGGGGCGTTTCCCTGGCCGCTCCGGGGCTGGCCGCCACGCTCCTCCCTCAGTCGCTGCTGCCCCGGTGGCCTCGGCCTGGAGCACCCACGAGGTGGCGGTGAGGATCGGAGTGGGGGGGGCTCCTGCTCTCCGCCAGTCCCCGTCTGTGAGCTGTGCCAGCCCCAGAGGTGAGGAGGACCAGGGCTGTTCAGGGCAAGGCAACCCGGTCAGTCGGACAGAACAAGAGTTTGACGTCCTTGGGACCCCACGCAGCTGTCCCTGGGGCTCCTGGGCCCTGCTGCAGCCGATGCAGCAGGGCGTGGATCCTGGGGTTACACCCGGCCAGAAAGAAAGCGACTCCCCATCAGTAAACGGCGGAGTCCCCACTGCGGGCCGGCTCTCCGCCCCAGCCACCCCTCGGGGTGCATCCGTGTCAGCCTCGGCCCGGGCCCTCGCAGGAGCAGGGCGGATGATGCAGTGGGGGCCAGAGTCCGGGCTCGGTACCGACAGTGGGGAGACCGCAGAACCGGGGGCGCCAGCCTGGGACCGTGGCAGTCCCGGGGGCTCTCGGCCGGCACGGCCCAAGCACAGCACAGCCACGGGGGCTTCCTGCCCCCTCCCCCTCGGGGCTCCCTCTTGGCACCCACCACGACCTCCCCACAAAGGTTGAACTTTTGGTGAGGGGAGGGGCCTGGGGAGTAATCCTGCCTCCTTTCCCAGACAGATGGACAGACGGATGGACACAGGGTTGTTGGTCCAGCCCGATCCGAGCGGTGGCCGCCTCAGACCCTCGCCTCCTCCCTGCACTTCCCTTCTCAGCAAACAAGGGCGACACAGGCCCCCCAGGCTGTAGAGCAGGTAGCTGTGTGTGCTGCAGGGGGGGCTCCCCCAGCCCACCGGGCGGCCCCACACTCACCCCAGCACTGCCTGCTGGTACAGCCAGTGTGACAGTGGCTCCCACCCAGGCCCCACTGCCCCACCGTGCAGCTGGTCTGACGAGGGCCAGTGTGGAAGGCTCCGGAAGGGCTGGGGACTCCAGGAAGCAGGAGGCCGGGCCAGCGGCTGCCCTCTTCTGGGCCGAGCCCACCTCCTGCACACTCCCATGTGACCCATGTGGGGACCTGGTCAGCCTCAGCCTCTGCCTGGTCAGAGTCCCTGCTCCTGCGCCGGGCGAGGGGGCAGTTCCTTGGACCTGAGTGCCCGCTGGTCACTGCCCGCACCAAGCCAGACAAAGTAAGATGCCAGCTGAGGGCACAGCACGGACTCCTGCACACTTGGGAAGGGCCGCCCCTCTCCTAGACCCTTACCGCCCTTGCCCCGGGCCCACGCCCTCCCAGGGACTGCCCTGGTGCGGCGGGGCATGCAGCCTCCCTCTCGGAGATCCGCCCCATGAGGGCCGCCTGCCCCCCCGCCCTGTGCCCCTCACTCTGGCTGTCCTGCCGCTTGCTGGTGGCCGGGGCAGAGATGGCTGTCGGGGGGAGCCCTGGAGTCCTGTGGCCAGTGGTGGCACGGGCCGGTGGGCCAGCTCAGACCGTGGAGCAGGGCGGGGAGGAGACACTTCACTGACCCTCTGAGCTGGAGGTGTTGGGCTGGGCTCCAGAGAGGTGGGCTTTGGAGGTCAGAGCCATGGGCCACGTCTAAGCTCTGAGCTGGCGGGGGTGGGGGGGGGGGGTCTCTGGGCATCTGTCTGGGGTTTCAGTGTCAGGGTGTAGTGAGGTAGGTGCCTGAAGTGGGAGCACCGCCGAAGAGGCGTGGACTGGGGCAGGGTGGGCCTGGCCTCACCTGAGAAGTGGGGGAGCGCCCCTGGTTGGATGGGCATCCCAGCCTGGAGCCCCGCCCCACGGAGGCACCTGCCACCCTGCCTAGCAGGCCCCCCCCACCCCCGCCCAGTGTGCCTGGCACACAGCAGGCTCCTCGTTTAAAGTACAAATGAGCCCCCTAAGTGGACAGGGCATGACCCTGGACCCTGCTGTCGCTGAGCCCTGGAAGAAACGGGAGTGGATGAGACCCTGTCCCGGGCTGAGCGGCGGGGCAGGACAGAAATGACCCATCCAGCTGAAATTCTCTGTGGGATCAGATGTCAAGGACCCAGTGGCTCCACGTGGCACAGGACAGGCAAGGGTGGAAGGGTGGCTTCCTGCCGGTAGATGAGGTGCATGGGGCAGGGTGTCAGGCTGCCGCCGAGGCTGCCTCGCCCCCCCTCCCCCCACACCACCACCGCAGCCGGGCTCCCTGCTGACCTCAAACCTGCTCCCGCCTCGCCTGGCCCCTCCCCCTGAGGGGCGGACGGGGACATGCTTCCCACCCCAGAACCCAGCTGACTGATGCTGTAAGTCTCCCGGGGCTCTCCTCCTTTGGCTGAGTGGGAGCAGCTTTGGGGTCGGGGGAGCCGAGGGCGTCCGCCAGCCCCCTGGGCAGCAAGAAGCCGGGGCCTCCGTTCCCCAGACTCCAGGAAATGGCCCTGCTGACCACCCACTGAGCTGCAGGGGTCCGTCCACGGAGGGAGGGACTGCACGTGACCCCACCTGGGCTCTGCGGGACCCGAGCACAGACACAGAAGACACGTGGGCTGAGGGGCTAGACGTCGAGTGACTGTTCCTAACAGCAGGAAACACTGACACGCTGTAATTCCCTAGTGTGTTACCATGTGGCTAGTTTTCTGCTCGCTGCCTGCGAGGACACTGTGACGGTAGTGTTCTCTACACGGTCTGCCGGACGGTCGTGGCGTCTGTCCCTCCCCTCGGATGTGGACAGGCCGCCGCCACGCCTCCACCAACCATGCAGTGAGGGACTCACAAAATCGCCTGGCACGACCCCCCGGCTCTCTCGGGCCCTCTGGGAACCAGCCTCCTCCCTTCGAGGAAGCCCAACCAGCCCACTGGGCGACCGTGCGGCGACCCCGTGGGAGCCGAGCCAGCCGAGGCCGCCCCGCCCTGCCAGGCGTGAGCCCAAAGATGCTGCCGGTGGCTCCGGCCAGCAGCTGTCCCCTCACCCCCTGCTTTCGTGTCCTCCCAGCCGCCGGGGTCAGAGACCAGCCCTCTCACGCCTGGGACAAACCCAGGAAACACAGCCCACGAATGTGGTGAAAACCTGCCTTGTGTCGTCACCCTCCAGCGGGCTTGTTTTCAACCAGAGATCTCTGGGCCGCCTTCCTGATGGAAGATGCCCCCGGGGCCATACAGCAGGTACTCAAGGAGTTGTAGGGTAGCATTTATTTGTTTGAGTTTATTTATTTGTTTTGAGAGAAAGAGAGAACATGGGAGGGGCAGAGAGAGAGGGAGAGAGAGAATCCTAAGAGCCTGATGTGGGGCTCGATCCCACAAACCGTGAGATCGTGACCTAAGCTGAAGTGAAAAGTCACTTAACTGACTGAGCCAGCCGGGCGCCCCTGGGGTGCATTTAACGATGAGCCGCGCGGTGGTCCCCACGGAAGTCCATTGCTTCAAGCACTGATTGTCTGGTGGGTGTGAGGCCCTGAGAGGGCACGGAGGTGTCAGACGGGCAGAGAAAGAGGCTTTTCAGGAACCACACGGAACCGGTGTCTCCTCTCCCAGCTGCAGACGGGCCGTTGAAGGGGCCGAGAGGACAGCACGCCCGTCCGCTTTCTCTGTGACAGGTGGGAGGGCGGGCCTGGGTCCTCAGGGACTCGGCCCCCAGCCCCGGCTGTGAGTGCCCTCCCAGTCCTGAGGGGGGAGCAGCAAGCTTGGAGGCTGCTTGCTACCTGAGCAGCAAAGGCCAGCACCTTCCCCGGGCTGAGGAGCCCATCACGCCCATTCTGCGCGGCACCTGCAGGCGTGAGCCCTTCAAAGCCTGTGTGCCAGGACTCTGGGTCACTTCCCCACCCAGCCTGACTGTGACTAACCAGTGGGAAGAGGGCTCTGCTGAGGCCACACAGAGGTCAGGGAGCAGACCGAGAAGGTGGTAAGAGCCCCAGGAGCGGGCAAGAGCTGAGGGCAAGCCTGCTGGCCCAAAGGACTTCTAGAAAGCTAGTCTGACCCCAAGGCCAAATCCAGGGCTGGGGAGCTTGCCCAGTGCCTAAGCCAGTCAGGGACATAGGTGCCCTGCTTGGCCCCAGGAGCCTCTCCCCCGGGGCAGTGAGTGAATGAGTGGGGGCAGGCGTGACCGAGAGCCACACGCCTCGTGAAGGGGTCTGGTCTGTGTTCAAGGGCCCAGCATCCTTGAATATCACATTTGGGGGCTGGATGTGGGGAAAACTGTCCCCGCTTAGCTGGACTTGGTGATGGCTGAGTGTGGGCCTCCCTCTGAACACCGGGGGGCTTTCAAGGGAGGCCCAAACCCTGCAATGCCTCTGGCAACCCGTGTAACCCGGAGCCCGAGCTCCCAGCCACTGGCTGAACCATCCCTGCAGCGATGGGAGGACCCTCACGGTCTGCCTGGCCCTGCCTGCCCAGCGAGCCCTCCCTGGAGGACGATGGGAGCAAGAGGAAGGGGTGAGCAGTGTCCTTCCGGCACAGTGGGGATGGGCCACCCCATGACATCTTAGGAAGTGGGGTTTCACTCTCAATTGTACGAATTTTTGTTACTATAAACAAATACACATTTATGCCTGCAACAACCTAAAAAGCAAGCTGCCCTGGGGACTTCCTGCCCAGGTCCTTCCAGAATTTTCTTTCTACGCACAGATGTTAATATTGAAGATTGAATTTGTTCGTTGTATAAGTCCTATAACAGCCGTATAGCAGTTGGGGGGTGGAGGGGACAGAGCGCTCTCGGTCACGTCGCAGCACGGCGCGTGTGCCAAGGACCGCTCTCTGCTTTGGGGGCGCGCACAGCCCCCCAGCCTGGGGCAGCCGGACGCACCTGCGCCGCGGGCCCGGGTCCTCGGCCCGGCGCCCAGCCCGCGCCGGCACGCGCTCTTCTTCCCCACCTGCGCCGCGCACCCTCCGAGCCGGGTGTCCCGCGATGGAGCCGCCGAACGGAGATGCCAGCGACTTTGTTGACTAAATTCCTGAACCCGCCCGAACCGAGGGGCTAAAAATAGCCGGCACTCCCCTCGCCGCGCCCGACCCGGCCGCGCAGTGGCACCGGTGTCGGCAGGCCAGAAGGTCCAGGCGCCGCCACGCTATCGGGGCTGCGGGGTCACGGCCCGCGGGGCGGCGGGGAGACCGAGGCACCGAGGGGCCTCGTCTGCTCCCCGAGACTCTCCGGCCTCCCCGTCGCGGGTGCGAGGCCCTGGAGGCCGCAGGCCGGGCCCCGCGCCGCCCGCGCTCCGCGTTCTCTGCACCCCTCTGCCCCGCGCCCTCTGCGCGTGCAGTGCCCCCCGGTGGCCACCAGAGGGCCCTGCCCCCTCCTCTCGCCGGCGGCCAGTCAGCACCCCTTCCCACAGCTGTTCCCCGCAGGAGATTGACAGCTGGGCTCCGGGTTGCCGTGGGGATAGGCAAATGAGGGCGGCGGGTCC
>NW_024415380.1:0-3002 GCF_014898765.1 Herpailurus yagouaroundi | reverse complement strand
ATATACACATATATATGTATATATACACACATATATATGTATATATACACTGAAATATTAATATATATATACTATACTATATACTATATACTATATACTGTATTATATATATGGTATATATATACTGAAAGTGGCATATATATATATATATATATATATACTGAAATATTATTCAGCCATAAAAAGGAATGAAATCTTGCCATTTGCAACAACATGGATGGAGCTAGAGAGTATCATGCTAAGTGAAGTAAGTCAGTCAGGGAAAGACAAATATATGATTTCAGTCACATGTGGAATTTAAGAAACAATGCAAATGAACAAAGGAAAAAAGAGATAAACAAACAAACAGACAACCAACCGACCAGACTCTTAAATACAGAGAACCAACTGATGGTTAGCGGGAGCCGGGGTGGGCGGGGGCAGGGGTGAAGATAGGTGCTGGGGATTAAGAGCACACTTATCATGATAATCACTAACACAATCATGATGTACAGAGTTGTTGAATCGTTATATTGTATACCTGAAACTAATGTAACACTGTATGTTAGCTATCCTTCAATAAAAACAAAAAAAGAAACGTATAGCCACCTATACCTTTCTCCTCTTTTTCTTGATTTTGAAGACATTTGCCTCAAGGAGATCTGGACTTTGGTCTTTCGCTTCCTAATCTGATGCTTCTCCTATCTTATCACCTCCCCACTTTGTCTCTAGGCTTAGCAAAAATTGGTGCCCAGCTGCCAACAGCTGGATATGGACGATGCCCTGGACTCCTGGGCCAGGCAGTTTGGCGCTGACCTCGGTGGGATCCTAAAATGATGGCCAATCGGCCAGCATCATTAATGGGCCCCCTGCCATCTTCCTGGCACCGCCTGTGGTTGCTTTAAGCACCACAGATGAGTGTGAAATCCTTTTGCACACTCTCAATGAGAAGACTCCCCCGTCGCGGGGACGAGGCTGACATCTGTAAAACGATAGTGGATGTGACAAGCAGAGGGCACAAGGTGATGGGAGGCCCGTGTGCAGACCGTAGGGCCTGCTCTCCCAAGGAGCTGAACGGATGGGGTAAGGTGAGGCTGGGTTTCCTGGAGAGGGTGACGTGAGAACAGTATCTTGAGGAAGGCCTGGGCTCTGGGTCGTGGGGAGGCAGGAGGGGGCGGTCCGGAGGAAGAGATGGGTAGGAAAGGTGGAGAAGCCGCAGCTCCACCAGATCGCTGTTTCCCGTGCACTTGAGGTGATGGCAGTGATCATGGTTTAAAAATAACTGGAGGCCACGGGTGTCAGCAGCAGCCAGCTTCTGTGCGACAGCTGGGTTAAGATGAGAGCCGGCAGGCCGCCGGGCCTGTTCAAACTGACCGCCTTGTCCAGGGCGCCCGCATCCACAGGCCTCCACGTGTCCCCTGTCCTGCTGTGCTCTGCTGGGGGGCCCGCTGGAGGCTGAGAATTGAGAGACATGTGCCAGGAGATGGAGCACGGGGGAAGCCAGGGGACAGAGAGACAGACACTGGCCCAGCTGCAGGAAGGAGCAGGTGCTCTGAGATGACCGTGGAGCTCGGAGCCACAGGCAGGTGGTGGCAGCCAGCCCTCGCTGAGAGCGAGAGGGAGGAAACGGGGTGATGAGCTGGTGCAGGGAACGGCCGGGGCCCGCCTCCGCCGTCAGCCCCTCTTCTGGTGCCCTCCCCAGCGCCCGGGTTGTGACACTCGTTCGGGGGCGCAGTGAGTATGGCTTCAGCGACAGTCCGAAGTGGAATGAGGACATCCTAACAAAGCCCCAGGAGACAGAGATCATTCCAGATGGAGGAGGAGAAACTCATTATGCTCACACTCACGCGGACTCGAAATCCAGACCGTTTCGCGAAAAACGATCCTTGTAAACGGTCACGACCCGTGGCCCAACTCTATTACGTGTTGCTGATAGGATCGCACGCAGTATAATGGTTTCAGAGGGTATTTTGACGTAATGTGTGTCTTCTTCGACCTAACAAATTCCAGTTTTAGGGATTCCTTCGAAGGAAATGACCATCGACGTGGAAGAAGGCTTATTGATGCGTTATTCACAAGGTTAATTGAAACATTACTTAATTTTTCCATTATAATAGTCGTCTTTATTTGTAAAAATCCAGGTGTAAACTATCTTCTTTCAGTCTTTCCAAATTTTCCTTTTCATCAGAACAAAAAGGCACATAAAAACCCTCCCTGCTGTCATGCCCGTAGACCATGCTTTTCAGGCGGCAACCCCCCCCACCCCCCGCCATATAGGTACATCCTTCATTCCCGGTCGTGTTGTTTCCCCCCACATATGGAAGCATTGCTTTTACATGTGGAAAACTTGTAAACTAAACGCTTAAGAACAGAGACCTGACGAAGTCATGGGAAGTCCCTACGAGGAAGTACAAAGCAAACATCAAAAATAGTGCTTGAAAGCAGGGGTCAGCAAACTGCGGCCCATGGGCCAAATCTGGTGAGCTGCCTGATTTTTTTTTTTTTTTTATGATCCTCGAGCGAGGAATGGTTTTACATTTTAAATGGTTACACAAGTACTTACATAATAGTCTCGATTTTGCTTCTTGGCCTGCAAAGACCCAAATAGTATGTAGCCCTTTAAGAAAGAGTTTGCTGATCACCGCTCTGGAAGAATACTTAATGAGGAGCAAAATTTTCATTACAGACATACGTAGTAGAAGATACAGTGTGGTTTGTGCCTAAGTTGTCTATCACTGAGTGACTGTCCCGGAATTTAGTAGTCGAAGACCGTAACCGTTTTATCTGCTCGTGATTCTGTGGGTCATGAATTTGGACCGGTCAGAGAAAGGATGTCCGGAGCTTTTGTTTTGAGACTGGGCAATTGTTTGAACGACTGGGGGCTGTCTGGGATGGTTTTGTGGGTAACAACGTCCAGGGTCTTAATTCTCTTGACTGGGCCCCTTAGTTCCCCATTGCGGCCTTTCCACGTCGCTAGCCTGAGCCTCCTCACTGCAGGGTGGGTTGAAGGTGGTTTGGGTTTT
>NW_024415379.1:2164-2416 GCF_014898765.1 Herpailurus yagouaroundi | reverse complement strand
TGCCCTCACTTTCACCATTATTTTGTGCCATTATTATTTTTTTTTTTTAATTTTTTTTTTCAACGTTTATTTATTTTTGGGACAGAGAGAGACAGAGCATGAACGGGGGAGGGGCAGAGAGAGAGGGAGACACAGAATCGGAAACAGGCTCCAGGCTCTGAGCCATCAGCCCAGAGCCCGACGCGGGGCTCGAACCCACGGACCGCGAGATCGTGACCTGGCTGAAGTCGGACGCTTAACCGACTGCGCCAG
>NW_024415379.1:0-2064 GCF_014898765.1 Herpailurus yagouaroundi | reverse complement strand
TTATTTTTGGGACAGAGAGAGACAGAGCATGAACGGGGGAGGGGCAGAGAGAGAGGGAGACACAGAATCGGAAACAGGCTCCAGGCTCTGAGCCATCAGCCCAGAGCCCGACGCGGGGCTCGAACCCACGGACCGCGAGATCGTGACCTGGCTGAAGTCGGACGCTTAACCGACTGCGCCACCCAGGCGCCCCATGTGGCCATTATTATTAACTTTGTTAGGTCTTGAGGAAGGAGATTATTCTTTCTGAATTCTGTCATCTTTACAATGTACCTTTTTTACCAGGTAAAAAAAAAATTCTTTTATTTGATTTGATTTGATTTGATTTGATTTCATTTTTTTTACCATTTCTTTGCTGTCCTCATTCTTATCCTCTTTCATTAAGCCCTTGCCAACTGGTACCTTTTGGACATTGTTCTGGCCTTCTCCACTTACACCAAGTGAACTGGCACATTACTTTTCCTTAAATTCAAATCCTGGCATTCTAGTGTTTTGGCAAATCCAAACTTCTTGACCGATGCTTTAAAGATCCTTTGAAATCAAAATTTACCTCCTCATCCAACTTGCCTCTTGCATTGGTGAACCACTTGCTTAATCAAACTGCCTACCTTGTGGGTCCAGTAGAGAAATAAATCATTCCCACCTTTGTGCTGTTGAATTTCTACCTCCAGTAACTCTAGAAGCTCTTTCCTCCACCCTTGCTCTGTCCAAACTTCAAAGATATTTCCTGACTACTCCAACCCACAATAATCTTCCTTCTCTAGATCTTAATGTACATATATTTAAGCACTTAGATTCTCAGAGCAACAGAGCTGAAAGGTTCAGAATAATCTACTACAGTTTAAAATTGGAGAAACTCATGTCCAGGTGAGTTAATAATATTAATAGTGACCATTAAAAAATAGTGTTTATTTATTTATTTTGAGAGAGAGAGGGAGAGAGTGCACGTGCGACACATGAGTGGGAGAGGAGCAGAGAGAGGTAGAGGTAGAGAGAGAATCCCAAGCAACTCCACACTCTGCAAAGCATGATGCAGGGCTCATACCCACAAACCATGAGATCATAACCTGAGCTAAAACCAACAGCCACATAACCAACTGAGCCACGCAGGTGCCCCAATAATATTTATCATTTTTAGCTCCTACTGTGTGCCAGGCACTAGGTTAGAAACCTCTCATATTTTTACAATAACAGTTTTTATTCAGATATAATTAAAATACTATATAATTTACCCATTTAAAATGTACAGTTAAATGGTTAAGTGGTTTTAAATGCATTCACAGAGTGTGCAATCATCAGTATTTAATTTCAGAATATGTTATCACCCCCAAAAGAAACCCCATGCCCAAGAGCAATCACTCCCCATCCCCCTTCCTCCAGCTCCTGGAAACAAGTAATCTATTTCTTTGTGAACTGCATACTGTGGACATTTCACATATATGTGCATTGTTCATTATGTGTACACTGACCTCTTTATGTGTACACTGACCATTATCTGTCACTGACCTCTTTCCACTTAGTATCACGTTTTCAAGGTTCATACATCACTGTACCAAAGTTTGCCCATTTATTCATCAATTAATGGCCATTTGGGTTGATTTTTACTTTTTTTAGGAATAAGGCTGCTGATGAATAATGCTGCCATGAATGCTGATATTCATGTACAAGTGTTTGCGTAGGCATATATTTCTCTTGACTATATACATAGGAGTGGAATTGCTGGGTCATATGGTTTAAACTTTTGAAATACTGCCAACTGATTTTCTAAAACACCTACACCATTTTACATTCCTACCAGCAGTGTATGAAGGTTTCAATTTCTCTACATCCTCATCAGCATTTATTTTCTAACTTTTTAATTATAGTCATCCTAGTGTGTGCAAAGTGGATCTTATCGTGGTTTGGATTGGATTAGCCATTCTGGATGGCTAATGATGTTGAGCATCTTTGCACATGCTTATCAGCCATTTGCATAACTTCTTTGAAGAAATGTCTATTTGGAGCCATTTTATTTTATTTTTTTTCAACGTTTATTTATTTTTGGGACAGAGAGAGACAGAGCAT
>NW_024415378.1:0-8303 GCF_014898765.1 Herpailurus yagouaroundi | reverse complement strand
TTAAATCCTTTTTGATCAGTTCATTGGCTGTTGTTATTTCCTGGAGATTCTTCTGAGGGGAATTCTTCCCTTTGGTCATTTTGGATAGTCCCTGGCGTGGTGAGGACCTGCAGGGCACTTCCCCTGTGCTGTGGTGTATAACTGGAGTGGTGGGCAGGGCTGCAGTCAGACCTGATGTCTGCCCCCAGTCCACCGCTGGGGCCACAGTCAGACTGGTGTGTGCCTTCTCTTCCCCTCTCCTAGGGTCGGGATTCACTGTGGGGTGGGGTGGCCTGTCTGGGCTACTTGCACACTGCCAGGCTTGTGGTGCTGGGGATCTGGCGTCTTAGCTGGGGTGGGTAGGCAAGGTGCACAGGGGCAGGAGGGGCAGGCTTAGCTCGCTTCTCCTTAGGTGATCCACTTCAGGAGGGGCCCTGTGGCAGAGGGAGGGAGTCAGATCCGCTGCCGGAGGTTTGGCTCCGCAGAAGCACAGAGTTTGGTGTTTGCGCGCGGAGGGAGCAAGTTCCCTGGCAGGAAGTGGTTCTCTTTGGGATTTTGGCTGGGGGGTGGGCGGGGGAGATGGCGCTGGCGAGTGCCATTGTTCCCCACCAAGCTGAGCTCTGTCGTCTGGGCGCTCAGCAACTCTCCCTCCCTTTGTCCTCTAGCCTTCCCGCTTTCCAGGCAGAGCTGTTAACTTATGACCTCCCAGACGCTAAGTTGTGCTTGCTGTCGGAACACACTCCATCCGGCCCCTCTGGTTTTGCCAGCCAGACTCGGGGGCTCTGCTTGGCTGGCAGGCTGCCCCACCATCCCAGCTCCCTCCTGCCAGTCCGTGGAGCACGCACCGCCTCGCCGCTCTTCCTACCCTCTTCCGTGGGCCTCTCGTCTGCGCTTGGCTCGGGAGACTCCATTCTGCTAATCCTCTGGCAGTTTTCTGGGTTAGTTAGGCAGGTGTAGGTGGAATCTAAGTGATCAGTAGGACGCGCGGTGAGCCCAGTGTCCTCCTTCGCCGCCATCTTTGATCGCGCTCTCTCCTTTTCTTTTTGAGAAGTCTGGCTAGAGGTTTATCAATTTTGTTTATTTTTTCAAAAAAAAAACAACTCTTGGTTTTATTGATCTGCATTACTTTTTTTTTTTTCTGCATTCTATACTGTTTATTCTGCTCTGATCTTTATTATTTCTCTGGGTTTGGTGTGTCTTTGCTGTTCTGCTTTTAGTTCCTTTAGGCGTGATATTAAGTTTTGTATTTGGGAATTTTCTTGTTTCTTTAGATAGGCCTGGGTTGCAATGTATTTTCCTCTCAGGACTGCCTTCACTGCATCCAAAAGCATTTGGATTATTGTATTTTCATTTTCATTTGCTTCCATATATTTTTTTAATTTGTTCTCTAATTGCATAGTTGACCCATTCATTCTTTAGTAGGATGTTCTTTAACCTTCATGTTGTTGGAGGTTTTCCAGACTTTTTCCTGTGGTTGATTCAAGTTTCATAGCATTTTGATCTGAAGGTGTACATGGTGTGATCTCAACTCTTTTGTACTTATGAAGGGCTGTTTTGTGACCCAGTATGTGATCTATCTTGGAGAATGTTCCATGTGCATTCGAGAAGAAAGTATATTCTGTTGCTTTGGGATGCAGAGTTCTAAATATACCTCTCAAGTCCATCTTGTCCAATGTATCATTCAGGGGCCTTGTTTTTTTATTGATTCTCTGTCTGGATAATCTGTCCATTGCTGTGAGTGGAGTATTAAAGTCCCTTGCAATTAACACATTCTTATCAATAAGGTTGCTTATGTTTGTGATTAATTGTTTTATATATTTGGTTGCTACCGAATTTGGTGCATAGACATTTATAATTGTTAGCTCTTCCTGTTGGATAGGCCCTGTAATTATTGTATAATGGACTTCTTCATCTCTTGTTACGACCTTTAATTTAAAGTCTGTTTTGTCTGATATAAGTATGGCTACTCCAGCTTTCTTTTGACTTCCAATAGCATGATAGATAGTTCTCCATCCCCTCACTTTCAATGTGAAGGTATCCTCAGGTCTAAAGTAGTCTCTGGTAGACAGAAAATAGATGGGTCTTGTTTTTTAATCCATTATGATACCCTATGTCTTTTGATTGGAGCATTTAGTCCATTTACATTCATTGTTAGTATTGAAAGATATGGGTTTAGAGTCATTGTGTTATCTGTATGTTTCATGCTTGTAGTGATGTCTCTGGTCCTTTGTGGTCCTTGGAACATTTCACTCACAGAGTCCCCCTTAGGATCTCTTGTAGGGCTGGTTTAGTGGTGATGAATTCCTTCACTTTTTGTTTGTTTGGGAAGACCTTTATCTCTCCTTCTATTCTGAATGACAGGCTTGCTGGATAAAGGATTGTTGGCTGCATATTTTTCTGTTCATCACATTGAAGATTTCCTGCCATTTCTTTCTGGCCTGCCAAGTTTCAGTAGATAGGTCTGTCACTAGTCTTATCAGTCTCCCTTTATATGTTAGAGCGTGTTTATCCCTAGCTGCTTTCAGAACTTTCTCTTTATCCTTGTATTTTGCCAGTTGCACTATGATATGTCATGCAGAAGATCAATTCCAGTTACTTCTGAAGGGAGGTCTCTGTGCCCCTTGGATTTCATTGCTCTTTCTGTTCCCAGATAGGGGAAGTTCTCAGCTATGATTTGCTCAAGTACACCTTAAGCCCTTTTATCTCTCTCTTCTTCTTCTGGAATTCCTATGATATGGATATTGTTCCCTTTGTTTGAGTCACTGAGTTCTCTAAGTCTCCCCTTGTAGTCTGGATTTTTTTATCTCTCTTTTTCTCAGCTTCCTCTTTTTCCATAATTTTATCTTCTAATTCACCTATTCTCTCCTCTCCCTCTTCAATCCGAGCTGTGGTTGCCTCCATTTTATTTTGCACCTCATTTATAGCATTGTTTAGCTCCTCATGACTATTTCTTAGTCCGTTGATCTCTGCAGCAATAGATTCTCTGCTGTCTTCTACACTTTTTTCAAGCCCAGCGATTAATTTTATGACTAGTATTCTAAATTCTTGTTCAGTTATATTGCTTAAGTCTGTTTTGAGCAATTCTTTTTTTTATTTTTATTTTTTTAATTTTTTTTTGTTTTGAGCAATTCTTTAGCACTCACTTTTTTCTGGATTTTTTTCAGGAGAATTCTTCCGTTTCATCATTTTGGGTTGTTTTCTGTCCCTTATGCGTTTTAAAAGCTTGTTGTGTGCTCTGCATCTGCAAGCACTGCTATATTAACGGGCCATCATACACTTTCCAGTGCCTCGCCCTTCAGGAGGTGTCTTTTTGTAGAGTGTTACTTGCTCTCTGTTGTTGTTGTTTTATTTCCCTACTCATAGTGATGTTTTAGACCCTTCTTCAAGGGTGCTTTGATTTGTTCCTCGAAGTAGCGCTGGAAAAGAAAACAGACAGATAGAAAGCAGATAAAAACACACAAACAAATAAAACAAACAAACAAAAACAAAAAACAGAAAACAAAAAACTAAAACCATCCAAAAGCATAAAATGAGAAATTCCGGCTACAAGTAAAGGATAGAGTGGAAGTGGTGCTGAATGAAGAGCACATACAAATAGAGAAATGACAGGGGTGGGGAAGAAGAAAAATAAACATTGACTAGGCAGAGAGACTAAAAGGCTTAATCCAGAGAGAGAGAAAGGAAAGTAAGGAAGGATCCAGGGAAAAGGAAACAAAGGTAAAATTACCCAGACAGAAAGAGGAAGTTATGTAAAGAAGGAGATGCAGGACATGTATCAAGAGAATGTATTAAATATGTCTGTTTAGACAAACCAGTAACCAGTGTAACCAGCCTAGGGGAGGGAAGAGATGAGGAGGAGAAATGGTGGGAAGAGTATATCTATAATCCATAATTGACCTAGAATTAATCCAGGCAATGCTGTAGGGAGGGTCTGGAGGAGTTGTCTGTCTCCACAGGCTGTGTCCAGCTACAGTAGATGTGCAGTAACCCGGTGTGGAGGGCATGATTTGGTGTAGGTTAGTCCAACCTCCTCTGTGGGCCTGGTGGACTGATCCCTGAAACTGCACCTTTGTGGTGGTGGTGGTCGGGGGAGGGTTAAATGGTGATCCCCCAGTCTCTTCTTCACAGACCCAGTGGACTCTGAGTTGTCCTGACTGTGCCACTGGCACAGACAGGGTGGTCCTTCTTGCTCTGCCAACTGCCTTGACTCTGTGGTTGGCTAGGATTCAAAGACTTGCTCTGTGCACTCTGGCACTGGGGAAGCACCTCTCTGTGTGGCCCGATATGTGGTCCCGGCTGGCTTTGTCTGTGCCACAGCACTTCAGGGAGGATCATGTTCTCCTACTGCGGACTGCACCGCTGACCTCACTGCTAAGCCCAGGGTTGCAGATGCAGGCAGGCTTTGTCCTTTCCCATAGTACTCCAGGGAGGGGGCCACTTTCTCTTGCTGTGGACTGTGCTCTCGACCTAGCCACTGAGCTGGGGGGTGGCAGACACAGGCAGGCTTTGTCTTAGCATGCAGCCCTCCAGGTAAGGGACCGCTTTCTCCTACTGTGGACTGGGCCTCTGATCTACCACTGAACCCAGGGCTGACTCCCTTCCTTCCCAGGTTCACGAACAGAGAGCCAGCCCCAGTCTGAAGAAAGTCCCATGGTTAGAGATGGGATCCCTCTCAGTCCCAGTCTGAGGTTTTTCTCTTGTCTAGATACAGTCCTACACTTCCCAAGCCACTCTTACTCTTCCCGTTGCGTCTCCGCAGAAGGAGATCCCTCCCCTTCATGCCTACATGGCCCATTTTATCTCCCTGAGTTCACAATCACCTTCCTATGGTCTCTCAATTTGTGCCATTTTCTTCCTGGTAGATTCAGTCTCTTTTCCTCCCAGACCCTTGGGGTTCAAAGTGGGCTTCAGCACTTCTTTGTTTGAGAGACATGGGAAGTATGGACCCCCTTACTTCTCTGCCATGCTGGCCCCCTCCTTCCCTTATGAGTTTTAAAAGCTTGTTATGTGCTTTGCACCTGCGAGAACTTGCTATATTAAAGGGGGGGGTCATACACTGTCTAGGGTCTAGCCCTTCAGGAGGTGTTTATTGGAGAGTGTTACTTGCTCTCTGTTGTGACTTTGGTTATTTTATTTCCTACTCATAGTGATGTTTTGGACCCTTCCCCAGGTGTGCTTTGATTTGTTCCTTGAAGTAGCCCTGGAAAGGAAAACAAACAGACAAACAAGAAACAAAGACATGCAAACACACTAAACAAACAAGCAAACAGACACACACACACACACACACACACACACACACGAATCCAAAAGCATAAAAAAAGAAACACCAGCTAAGAGTAAAGAACAAGGTGGAGGCAGTGCTGATGGAAGAACACATACAAAGAGAGAAATGACAGGGGCAGGGACAAAGAGAAAATAAACATTGACTAGGTAGAGAGACCAAATGTCTTAATCCAGAGAGAGAGAAAGGAAAATAAAGAAGGAGGCCAGGGGGAGGGGGAAACAAAGATAAAGTTATCCAGACTGAGAAACTATATGGCTTGATTATTCCAGAGAGAGAGAAAGGAAAGTACAGAGGAGGTGTAGAACATGTATCAAGAGAATGGGTTAAATATGTCTGCTTAAAGAAACCAACAACCAGAGTAACCAGCCTAGAGGAGGGAAGAGATAAGAAGGGAGAATCTATCTAAATAAGAAGAATTGTCCTGGAATTAATCCAGGCTATGCAGCATCACTTGTCTGAATAGCTATGGTTCCACAGTATCTATCCCACTTCAGCAGATTCGCAGTTACATGGCACAGAGGGGGTGGTTTGGTGTAGGCTGGTCCCACCTCCACTATGGGCCCCAGAATGGATCCCTGAGGCCCTGCCTTGGTGGTGGTGGTGGCAAAAATGGCAATCTCCACAACCCGGTGGACTCCGTTTGAGTCATTCTCACTGTGCCACAGGCACAGATGGGGCGGTTCTTTTGCTCCACCGACTCCCTGACCTGGCACTTGTCTAGGATTCAAAGTCCCGCTCCGTGCGCTCTTGCACTGGGGAAGCACCTCTCTGTGTGGCCCAATATGTGGTCCTGGCTGGCTTTGTATGTGCCTTTAATTCACGGGAGACTTGACGGCTCAGAAGCCCTGGCTCCTGCACAGACAGCTCTTCCGAGATGCTCTGGGCAGCCACATGCATGAATGCCTCTTTGGGTTTAAGTTTTATTTTTTTCATTTATTTTTTGAATAGAAATCCACTGTATAATATATAATTCAAGAGTTGTAAGATATATACAATAAGTCACTACACACACAAGGACCATTTATCAAGTTTCTGTACCAGGGTGCCAGTGTCATCCTTACATGTTTGTTTTATGAACACATGAGCAAATATGCATAATCTATTTTCTCATTTTTACAAAAATGTAAGCATTTCTTATACAATGTCCTGCATCCTGGGTTCTTCTTTTGCTATTGTGTAATTGTTCTTGATGAGCACACTCAAAGCTCCTCTTGTTAAAAATATTTTTATTAAAGTCTTTTAAAACAAGCATCTATTTTACTGACAAGTAGTTCAACAAATAAGACCTATGTGAACTATAGTTCAATAAAGCTGTCATTTTCAAAAAGAAAAACAAATGGGACCTGCCATCAGCCCAGCACACTTTGGTGAGCCCCTGTAAATAGCAACCTCCTTCAACATGGAGTCTATCCGCTCCCCACACCATTTTTTGATTGAAGAATAATTAACAAAACGTTTAGGTGCACAACACGTTGATTTGCAATGATATGGATAGAGAAAGACAAATATGATATGATTTCACTCATGTGGAATTTAAGAAACAAAACAGATGAACTTAGGAGAAGGGGAAAAAAGAGAGAGATGCAAACCATAAGAGTCTTCACTACAGAGAACAAACTGAGGGTTGCTGGAGGAGAGTTGGGCAGGGGATGGGCTAAATAAGTGATGGGTATTAAGGAGGGCATTTGTATTGAGCACTAGGTTTTATATGTAAGTGATGAATCACTAAATTCTACTCCTGAAACCAATATTACACTAATGTTAACTAATTAGAATTTAAATAAAAACTTGAAAAACACAAAAAACCAAACAATTCTATACATAACTCAAAGCTCACCACAATAAGTGAAGTCACCATCTGTCATCATACTACATTATTAAAATATTGTTGACTATATTCCCTATGTTGTATTATTCATCTCTGTGACTTATGTACTTTATAACTGGAAGTTTGTACTCCTTAATTTCCTTTATTTATTTTACTTTTCCCTCCACCCACCTCCTGTCTGACAACTACCAGTTTGTTCTCTGTATTTCAGTCTGTTTTGTTGTTTGTTTGTTCAGATTCCACATATAAGTAAAATTATATTTTTCTTTCTCTTTCTGACTTACTGAACTTAGTATAATACCTTTTAAGCCATTCATGTTGTTACAAATGGCAATTTCTCAATTTTTTATGTCAGAATAATATTCTATTGTATATATTTATATATTACATCTGCTATATCTATTCATCTATCAGTGCACACTTGCATTGCTTCTATATATTGACTACTATAAATAATGTTACAATAAACAGAGGTGCAAATATATATTTTTTGAATTAGTGTTTTTGTTTTCTTTGTGTAAACGCACAGTAGTGGAATTACTACATTACATGGTATTTCTATTTTTAATCTCTAGGAAATTCCATACAATTTTCCACAGTGGTTGTACAAATTTACGTTTTTTACAACAGTGCATGATAGTTCCCCTTTTTCCACATACTCACCAACACTGATATTTTTAACATTTCTTTTTTTTTATTTTTAAACTTACATCCAAGTTAGTTAGCATGTAGTGCTATAATGATTTCAAGAGTAGATTCGTGATTCATCCCCTATGTATAACACCCAGTGATCATCCCAAGTGTCCTCCTTAATGTTCCTTACCCATTTAGCCCACCCCGCACCAACAACCCCTCCAGCAACCCTGTTTGTTCTCTGTAATTAAGAGTCTCTTATGTTTTCTCCCTCCTTGTTTTTATATGGTTTTTGCCTCCCATTCATTATGTTCATCTATTTTGTATCTTAAGTTACTCATGTGAGTGAAGTCATATGATATTTGTCTGTCTCTGACTGGCTAATTTCACTTATATAATACCCTCTAGTTCCATCACGTACTTGCAAATGGCAAGATTTCATTCTTTTTGATTGCCGAGTAATACTCCATTGTGTGTGTGTGTGTGTGTGTGTGTGTGTGTGTGTGTATACACATACCCCTTCTTCTTTTTTTATCTTAAATTTTTTTTTAATATATGAAATTTATTGTCAAATTG
>NW_024415377.1:0-10721 GCF_014898765.1 Herpailurus yagouaroundi | reverse complement strand
GAGTGCTGGGAGACACGATCCAACCCAAAGGCTCTTTTCAGAGCCACCTACATTTTCCGAGAAAGCAGCTGGCTTATTTTGTCTCCTTTCCTTCAGAAGTGTTTGGGGCTGGGTTCGGACTGGGAAAGAGCGGGGAAGAGCAGTAGGAGGCTAAACTCCCCGCAAGAGCGGTTGGGTAAGCATTTAAGCTCATTGTCCTTTAACTTTAGTGTGGTTTCTTAGGCGCCCTTTGGAAGGTGGCCTTGTCCTCTGCTCCGGCAGCCGAAATTTCGCCTTTAGTTATTTTATCAGTGGGGCCCCCGGCATTAATCCTTGGTTGCCTGCAGAGCCCGCCGATAAGCTACGCTACTTCCTGGGGAGGAGCTCCCTAATTTTACCACGTTCCTGAACTCGTGGACATCATTTTCATCTCCTTTTTTTTCTTTGCTCTTTCCGAGACTGGTTTTTTGTCTCCATCCTTGGAGGCCTTAGGGTGGCGCATTAGGCTTCCTTGTCCTCTTCTGCCACCTTGTGGCAAAAAAGCGGAGGCACGGATCTAAGGCTTCCCGAGGACAACCAATTTGGAGGGTAGGTAGAGTTATTGTTTGTCTCTTTACCCGCTGGATTTGATGAGTTTCCTTGACAGTCACTCGTGCGCATGATACAAAGTCGTGGAGAGTATTGCCGTCTGGTTAAACCTGTCAAGAGAAAAACACAAAACAACAAAAAGCAAAATACTCTGCACCCTAAAATAAGTTTTAAAGAAATAAGAGTTGTAGGGTCCTGCGCTATTTCTGGTCCCCCAAGTAACAAGCGCTTTGTTTCCTGTGAACCTAAACACCGGACAGAACCCTCAAACCCCTGATTTTCCTGGCTGCTCTTTGAAGGCATGTCAGGATTTAGGAATATGATTACGTGTAAGTAAGTTGCACTTTTTCCACCATGAAGGGGCCAGTATAGACTTGGTAACCCCAATTTTGCAGGTCCCTCCGCGCTTTTAAATCTGTGTTTCCCCCAAAGTCTGACTCCTCCCCTCTTTGCAGGTAGACCTTTTCTTTCTAGATATTTCTGTCTCGTGCTCCTCCATGGATACTTCTACTGCCTAATTAAGTCCCAACATTCTACTAAAATGCTTGCAATAGTCTTCTGGTGTTGCCACAACAAAATACCATTTATTGTGTGGTTTAAGCAACACATATTTATTTTCTCAGGGTTCTGGAGGCTATGAGTCCAAGATCAAGGTGTGAGCAGGGTTAGCTTCCCTCTGCTTACACCTGTGTCCTCGTGTGGGCTTTTTTCTGTGTTTGCACACCTCTGGTGTCTCTCCTTCTTCCTGTAAGAACCTCAGTCCTATTGGATCAGGACCTTCCTTATGACTTCATCTAACCTTAATTACCTCTTAAAGGCTGTGTGTCCAAATACAGTCACACTGGGGTTTGAGAGAACGCAATTTAATCCATAACAGCACATAAAGCCATTTTCCATGCTTTGCTGTCAATCTTCCAGTCCAAATTGTCTTTCATAAAACATCTATACTTAGCTTACAGTGCCGCTAACAAGACAGCTGTGCTGTTCCCTACGTCGGGGGTTTCAAATTAGACGCTCACAAAGGCCCAGCCCGTAAGAGCCAAACTGGCTGGATATTAGAAACCACGCCTCATCTGCACAAAAAAACAGTCTTCGCTCTTTTTCTTCTTTTTTAAATGTTTATTTATTTTTGAGACAGAGAGAGAGCATGAACAGGGGAGGAGCAGAGAGAGAGAGGGAGACACAGAATCCAAAGCAGGCTCCAGGCTCTGAGCTGTGGGCACAGAGCCTGGCGCGGGGCTCGAACTCACGGACCGCGAGATCGTGACCTGAGCCGAAGTTGGACCCTTCACCGACTGAGCCGCCCAGCGGCCCCTCTTTGCTCTTTTTCTTGAAGCACATGGACTTTCCATACCAAATGTCATTTTCCCGGTTTTAATGGCACATTTCGCTGTTCTCTTGTGGATGCTATAATGCCAGCTAGCATCTGCCCATGAAGGGGACCAGCGGGAACTTCAGAGACCTGAAGAACGTGAGGCCTATGCGGTAGATTTCACCTACTTGTTGCCCTGCAGGGGCTGCGAGCCCTGGACAGCGAGTCTCTCCAAATTTCAAGAGGATATGAGATGCATTTGAATATGGAATATTCTAAAATTTCCATACGGGCAACTAATAAAAAATGCGTAACATGGTGTGCGTGAAACAAAAAAAACGTCTTAAAGCTCACAACCCTTAAGCTCACAGTTGGAGATCTCTGGGCATTAGCAGAGATTCCTGTGCCCATGACAAGCTGTCCCTTATACATCCCCTGCCACCAAAGCCCGGATCCAGTTCCCAGATCTCCCCAGCTTCTTATATCCTTCACAGAAAAGAATCCATTCCTCACCTGGAAGGTGTGGGCAGAGCACAGGGTCTTGCACACTGCAGGCTTTCAACGGCTGCTCTCTGCCGATTAAATAAATGGATAAAAAGCTAACAGATTTTTTAATTCTTTAAGCTTGCTACCAGCAATGAAATAAAAGCGGTGAAAGGTGGAGTTATGTATTGCGGATTTGATAGTTACCTGGTTCAATAAACCCATATCATATTGGATTATGTTATGTTTGTCTTATTGTGATATATTCTCCTGTATCTACTTTTCTTTGGTCCAGTCTTTTCTTTAGTGACTGTCCCCGCCTCTCCTGTCTTATGAGGAATGAAAGGGAAGGACTGAAGGCGCCACCGGGAATCCGAACCGGAGCTCCACCTCTCCCCTTCCTAGTGTGAATCCCTTCCATAAAGGGCCCACCCTTGTTCCCCTGAACCGAGCTCGTCTTTCTCGTTTAGTCCCTTACTTCCTGCTGTTCATTGAAGTGAGACACAGACTCTCACATTCCGTTTAATTCAACTATCTAGTGAGTCACTGCTTTTACTTTATGTTTTCATTTTACTTTACCTTCATGCCTATGGGAGAAATAAGAACCAAATTGTCTTCTGATCAAACAAAGAAATACCACAAAGGGAAAGGTCTTGGGGCGACAAGGAGATTCGATCTTGCATCTTATTACCGGGGCAGCACATAGTTAAAAAGACAATCATTGGCAGACTTAGAATTTAAATGTTACTTTCACAGGTCATAGGAACGATTTGAAGTCCACGTCTTTGAAAATCTTTCATCAGAAACGTTGGTGGCCAGGTCCGTTGATGAAGTCTTACAGGATCCATCCCTCTCTGTAGCAAAGAAGGGGCTTTCTCTCTCCCGCACCAAAAAGGGTATGTTTCTTAAAGTCTAGGTGCTGGTATTCCACTAATTGGTACCTCCTGATAAAAGCAGGCCTGCGAATGCAATGTTGACATGGAGAAGTAAAAAGGGAAAGGGGAATATTAATAAAATTATTATGAGCTGTCAGAATAAATTACCAGCTACCTGGAAGTGGATGAAGGGGACACCAGGGTGGCCTTTCAGTGGCGCACTGTGGCAGCCTCCAGGTCATGTGGCCGCTGGAGGGTGCATCTTCGATTGCCTTTGAATGATTAGGCTATTTAACAACTTGATAGACTGTCAGTTGTAGACATTAATAAAATGCACATGATTCCGGGTGATGAATGTGGAAAGGAAGGTGGGAAAAAGTGAGCTGGTCCCAGTCTCTTGTCTTCCCCCAAAGCTCATCAAATGGACACTCAGCTCCACAAGAAGAATCTGGCTCCACACAAGGAAATTCTGCAGTTTGGAAATCTCTGTAATCTGCCTTAAAAGCCATCCAGTGAAGACGACGATTGAAGACCAGCACTTTGAGGAATCAGAAGGCTTGAGTCCCATCCACCATTCATCCCAGCAGCAACAGCCACACCTTTTTGGGTGTTTTACCAGATTGATCTTTTAAAAATAAGCATTGTGCTATTTAAATAAAAGCCTTCATATGAGTCGTCCCCAGACTCTTTGCAAATAAAGATTATTTATTTTTAAAAAATGGGAGAGATGCACATCAAATTCATGTAGCCTTGCCCAGAGTAAGAGGATAGTAGGATTGAGGTGAAGTTAGAGTGCTTCGGTTTTGTGTGGGCTTCCCCCCCTCCCCTTAAATATAAAAGAGATTTCTAGTGAACATACCACAATGTTAAATAATAGATCGATTTTGTGTGGTCATTTTCGTATTCCATAATTTTTTAAAAAGGTAAGAGAAGGTGAAGAAAAACGTCACATATTGGTGTTTGGTGTATTAGAAATGGTAGCTTTTCACATATTCACCAAATCACCAAAACAGACAAAAATCTCCATTCTTGTGCACTTAGATCCCAGGAGGGAGAAAACATATACTATAAAATACACGGCATGCCACGTGCTGAGGAGGAAAACAGTGGGGGAGAGATTGTTGGGACAGTTGTCATTTTAAATACCCCAAACTGTCCTTAACTGAATCTCCAAAACTGAAAATAGCTCTTTACGGTTCTTTTGAAATCGAAACCTAAAGTCTTGTGGTCTTACCACATGGTAGTCGGTAGATATGCGACCTTACAGATGATGGTTAAAATGAATTCTCTCCTCTCTGACCTGGGGCACCTGACATTGCTTAATTAGAAACTTTGTGATTTGTAGATTATTTTCGTCTCCAAAATTATTCCCCTGCCAAAGCTTTCATTAGAGATGGTGGGGAATTATGTTCTCTGCTTTTCGTGGGGTTTTTTTTTTTTTTTAATAAAAACACGCCAGCTAGCAGAGGATGGTTTCGATCCATCGACCTCTGGGTTATGGGCCCAGCACGCTTCCGCTGCGCCACTCTGCTCGGCACGACACAAAAAGCTTTAGGAAGGTCTTTTACTGTATTTTCCTCCAAAGGCTGCCACCAGCTTTTGTATTTTGTTTTTGAGATAATTGTGTTTTTTCCTTTCAAACTCATTCATTATTCATGCTTCCGAAAGGACAATGAGCCCAGGGTGCACTGACCCCAAATATTCTGAATGCAAAACATTTCATGATTCCGCCGGGAAAACAGTCGCGCCCCGCCTGCCCCGCTGATCTGAGCGGGAGCGAGTCTGCACCTCACAGTCCCACCCTGTACGAGTAGCCCCCCAAATTCCAGCGTGGGAGGCATCCTACGTTTGCACGCACGGGAGCGATTAAAAAATAATTAGAAAGGATCCAAGAGGTAAAAACAACCGTGAGGTCCCCTTGCATTGGCCGGGAATCGAACCCGGGCCTCCCGCGTGGCAGGCGAGAATTCTACCACTGAACCACCAATGCCCGGTAACGAAAAGCGACCGCCAGCGCTAGAAATGGCCGCGGCGCCGCAACACCGACAACCGTGCATTTCTTTCCCTTGGCTCGTGTTCTGCTCTTATTGACTAGAACCCGGTGATGCCCCTTCTTCCCCTCTTTTCAGGAAAACCTCACTTTCGTTGCAAGTTCCGCGACCGGGAGGCCGGCCGGGCGGGGGCGGAGCGGTGGGACCTCCGGCCACTGGGTGGGACCCTCGGGACGCGGTGGGGGCAGCGAGGTCGCGCCCCCGGCAGGCGGTGCGGGCAGCGCGGTGGGCCTCCCGGAAGGCGGTGGGGATGGCCCGGTGGCGCCCTCTGCTGGCCGCCACGGAGAAAAGCAACGCGGGGCTTAGGCGTCCTTCGGTTGCCATAGAAACCCCTTCAGTGTCTAGGGCACAGAGGTGTCAATGAAACGTAATTTCCAAAAACCGAAAAATAAACAAAAAGACCAGGTGAAATCATAACTGTCATACGAATATAAAATTTTTGAAAGGTTTTTTTTTTTTTTTTTAAGATTTCATTTAGCTCCTTCCTGAGATAACTGATGAGGGGTTACTACCCGTTCAGAGAAGTCAAAGAAGGGATGCCATTTACAGGTGAGGAACAGTGACCCGAATGTGACCCGAATGTGTCGGCGGGGTCAAAACCGGCTTTTCGGCGGTGGGAGTGGGCAGGGGGAGCGGACTGGGGAGAAGGAAAATGTCCCGTCACCAGACAGAACCCATCCCGTGTCCACAGACGCGACTTGTTTTCTACTGCTACCAGTCCCCGACGGTCACAGAGTTGCAAAATAGGATCAGAATCACGTGACACAGACGGGTGTGCCGAAGCTCTCCTCTGAAGCAGATTTTCCTGCAGCTTTTTTTTCTTTTTCTGGGAGATTCGGCTAACTCCAAGTACGAACTTAAGGGCCCAACTACGCAAGGTAAACACACCTTTGTGTTAAGAGCCCTGGGTTACTGTTCCTGACCATCTTTCCTTACAGTCTACAGTCACAGACCCCTGTAGGAACGCCGTGAAACATGTGAACATTCTCCCTGGAGGGCTGTGCACACTCACATGCACTTGCGATTGAGTTCAGGTATTGGGCCTAGGATGAGCTCTCTTTTACCTGGAAGGGGGTCCTTCTTTGGGAACATACTGCTCAGACATTCATTTCCACCCCTACCCTCTCCAGGTTTCTGCTCAGGGCCTCAGCTTGGGCTGGGGGCAAGGGGCAAAGAGATATTTGTAACCGGGTATAGATAAACCTGAATTCCTTAAAATCATGCAAGAGACCCACGGGGGCAGGAAGAGCGGCCCTGGATTTTGCCCTTGATGAGGGAGCGCGGGGCAACCTGAGGGTACAGTGCAGCCTCCGGGCACCCCCACCCTCAAGGTGGGATCTGTGTGACAGTCCCTGGACACTCCAGGCTACCCCAAAACAGGAAAGGACAAAAAACCAAACGGTTAAACTGATAAGAGTCTCCACCAGTTTACGAGAAAAAGGCAACCCCATCAATAGCCTGAGGTCCGGGAAGTCCCTGCTGTCTTATGTTAATGCTTTGCCAGAGGGAGAAGCAACCTTAGCTGGACCGTAGCTGGGCCTCCAGTAAGTCTTGAGCTTGTGAAAGTCTCTTTGGAAACTCCCTCTGGACTCTTCCCCCGGCTCCATAAAGGGGTCAGCCCCCTACCGCTCCAGTGCAGCCCTCCCTGCCAGCAGGTCCTGTCCCCGCGCTGTAATCAAATCACCTCTTTGCACCAAAGAGGTCTTCAAGAATTCTTTCTCGGCCATCGGCTCTGCACGCCATGAACCCCCCATCACCCCAAAACTTCATCACCCTCAGCTTGCCTCGTGCTCCCTCATCACCCCTGGCTATACTGTCTTTGGTCCAAATGGGCACATATTCATGTTGACCTGGTCACCTTGAAAGCAAGAACTTCCACTGAAGTGAAAGAGGCTCCTGTGTCTCCTACCAGCACAAGCCAGGTGTAGGTGGGGGTACATTTCCCTCCGTACTTCCCCGGCTCTTTAGCTGCCCTCATAATTATTATTTTTTTTTTTAATTTATTTTTTTTTTTAATTTTTTTTCAACGTTTTATTTATTTTTGGGACAGAGAGAGACAGAGCATGAACGGGCGAGGGGCAGAGAGAGAGGGAGACACAGAATCGGAAACAGGCTCCAGGCTCTGAGCCATCAGCCCAGAGCCTGACGCGGGGCTCGAACTCACGGAGTGCGAGATCGTGACCTGGCTGAAGTCGGACGCTTAACCGACTGCGCCACCCAGGCGCCCCCTAGCTGCCCTCATAATTAGATTGACATAAGACAGAGGCACCGAAGGCAAAAAAGTTAATTTTATACATAAAATTGTAAGATAAATTAAATATATAAAATATAAGACCATAAAGATACAAGACTCAAATAAGTGACCAAAGCAGGCAGCTTTTATGCCTTTCAGGCAAAGAAACAATAAATTTGTGAATCACTGACCAGACAAAGTTAGCAAGCATGTCACATTATTAATTATTGTATTAATTATATTATATATCAGCATATAATATTTATTAATAATAATTGTATTAATTACTAATTATTACGTATTCATCTTCCCTATTGATGAAGACTGTGTAGGGGTCTTTCCTCCGTAGGGAAAAATAACCTTCCCTCTACCCTTCATTGCTCGTGGCTGAGGACCAGCCCCCACATAAAAGAGATGAACAAGAGAAGAACAAACACGTTTCACAACAGGTGTACCTTATGCATACGTGGGAGAGACCGTCCCCGGAAAACTCCCCGGAATGGCCCGGGGCCACCCCCTTAAACACCATCTTCCGCTAAAAACAAAGATGTGGGCGTCAGGGTAGGAGAGGGGCAGTTACAGGAGGGGACTAGGAAACCCACAGGAAGGTGGTTGTCCAGATTTAATCTGGTGCCTTCCCCACCGAGTTTCTGGTGATTTAGTGTCACCTTTCTCTTCCAGGTGCAGACAGGGAGTTGCCCTTACGGCGACTCGTATCGTATCGACGACGAGTCCCCTTACGACGAATCTCCAAATGGAGATTTCTGTTATAAATGTAAATTGCCTCGACAAAAGGATATCTTCTCTGCTTTTAGAGCTTCTGGGTCTGCTTTTTCTCAAAAAAAAAAAAAAAATCATTTTATTTTGGGATGGATTATTCTGCTATCCTTCAGCCGTGGTTTTCTTACAGCCCTAAATTCCGTTTCTGGTGATAAGGATGCCTTCCGCTCTTCTGGTACCAGGATGGCACCTGTCACACGGGGGACTTGTCTCCTGTTTACGGGGAGAGACGCAGATTCAGAGAGACCTTTTTGTACTACCTGGTCCTCAGGTACCTTTGATTTAAAAATATCAGTGTGTCAAAGTGGCATATTTTGACGTGGCCGTTCTGTTCCCCCTCCCCATGACTCCCACAGACGTGAGAAAAGGGTATCTGGAAACGAATGATGTGTCACTCCTCTCTCTTACAGGCCGTGTCGAATCTATCAATAAACAGTATCAGCTCTCTTCAAAGTATCCTGTTGAAATGGAAAAACCATCTTACCCAGTCAGTCAGGAATTTTCTGGACAGCACCGGTGAGGTCATCTCCATCACCAGCCTGCAAAGCAAAAGGAGGTCATTTGTAAAGGACAAAGTAAAAGGACAGGTCCCTCTGCCTTGCCCCCTAAGGGAAAGTGACCTTGCCAGAAACAATCTTTTCTTTTGTCAATAACTTACTTGCCCCACCCCCTCCTTCCTGTAAAAGCCTCCCATTTTGTCCACCTCCTCAGAGCCCCCTCTACTTGCTGGGTGACATGCTGTCCAATTTATGAATCACTTAATATAAGAGCCAATTACATTGTTTGAAAAACCACCACCACCACGAGGCCCCAAATGGCATCACTTAGTTTTTTGGGGTTTTTGGGTTTTTTGGCATCACTTAGTTTAAAGCCCCGAGTCAGGAGACCAAGACTTAATAATCCCTAACCTAAGCGCAAGTTTCACTCCCCAAGAATATAATCTTTGACCAGTCAACATGGAATTTTCTGGTCAGAACTAGGGAATTTACTGAGAGACCACTCCCCCTTAGGAGGGCAACCTTGCCTAAACAACGCATTCTTTGCTAACCAATACCTTTCTTTCTTTCTTTTTGTTTTATGCCCTCTCTCTGCCTTTAAAAACTTGTATTGGGCACTTGGGTGGCTCCGTCGGTTGAGCCTCCGATTTCAAGTCATGAGCTCCCGGTTGGTGAGTTCGAGCCCCACGTGGGGCTCACTGCTGTCAGCCCGTCGGTGCAGAGCCCGTTATGGTTCCTCCGCCCCTCCCCTGCTTGTTCTCTCCCCAGAATAAATCAATATTGAAAAAACAAACAAAAAACCTTTTATTTAGCTCAGTGGAGCTCCCCTGTACCTGCTAGCTGGGACGCTACCCAATTCATGAATCATTTCATAAAACCAATTAGATCTTTTAATTTATTCAGCTGAAATTTGATCGCTGAACACCCAGAATCTCACCACGGCTCACCACCTCTGTCCTTACACTCCGGTCCCTGCTACCAACCTCTCTTCCCTAGGTCATTGCCAATGCTACTAACTGCTCTCTCTGCTTCTGTCTTGTTTGTATTATAGTCGATTTTGTCCCTCCCCCATTCAAACCCTCTCACCCACCATAAAAGACAAACCCTACAGTGACCCATCCTTCCTTAGGGGAGGACAAAACTTTTCCTCTACCCTTTTAGGTTCAGTAGCTGGGATGTGCCAATTAAGCTGACAAAGTCATACAGGTTTTACTTTCGACCTTATGTGCGTGGGGGTTCCACAGAAAAGAAACGAAAATGCCAAGGAAGCAGTTCGGCTTGGCAGCTGATATTCCGTTGTAACAAAGGGTGAAAAATTGTAGAGAAAGGACCTGACCGAGGGAAGAGGGGTTTGGCTTCTAGGAGAGGTAAATTGCAGGAAGGAAATATATGGGGAAATTGATATTAGATAAGGGTTATTTTAGTAAAGTTCGTTTTATGCGCACTCATCTGGGTGCTGACCTTCCTTCTTCCTCATGGCTGTCAAATTCCCCCGGAGAAGGGATTTCCGATAGTCCTCATTTCTCAGAATTTTCTGCGTTTAGTCAGAGCAGGGAGCTCCACGAAGGTTTCTTTCTGCCTCTGTCAAGTCTCAATTGCCTTCAGCTCAAAAGAATCCATATGCTAATCTGGCAAACTTTGGGGTGACATGCGCTGATCCTCCCCCCCCCCACCTGTACTTGCAATCTGTCTCCCACCCCTCTCTCCCTCACCCACTTCACCTCACCCCTTTCGGTCACAGGTGTAGCAGAGGAAAAATACGTTTCCCCCTGTTAACCTTAAAAATAAAACTGCCAGTTGTTTAGCCGGCAAAAATGGGTTCACGTGGCAATAGCCAGAGACTTGCAATCTGGGACAATGAAGGCCATGAGCAAGTCTAGAGAGCAAAGGAGAACACACTGTTTTCTAGAAGACGGGGGGGGG
>NW_024415376.1:0-1121 GCF_014898765.1 Herpailurus yagouaroundi | reverse complement strand
TGGCTATTCGGGGCCTTTTGTGGTTCCATATGAATTTTAGAATTGCTTGGTCTAGTTTCGAGAAGAATGCTGGTGCAGTTTTGATTGGGATTGCATTGAATGTGTAGATAGCTTTGGGTAGTATTGACATTTTGACAATATTTATTCTTTGAATCCATGAGCAGGAATGTCTTTCCATTTCTTTATATCTTCTTCAACTACCTTCATAAGCTTTCTATAGTTTTCAGCATACAGATCTTTTACATCTTTGGTTAGATTTATTCCCAGGTATTTTATGCTTCTTGGTGCAATTGTGAATGGGATCAGTTTCTTTATTTGTCTTTCTGTTGCTTCATTGTTAGTGTATAAGAATGCAACTGATTTCTAGACATTGATTTTGTATCCTGCAACTTTGCTGAATTCATGTATCAGTTCTAGCAGACTTTTGGTGGAGTCTATCGGATTTTCCATGTATAATATCATGTCATCTGCAAAAAGCGAAAGCTTGACTTCATCTTTGACAATTTTGATGCCTTTGATTTCCTTTTGTTGTCTGATTGCTGATGCTAGAACTTCCAACACTATGTTAAACAACAGCGGTGAGAGTGGGCATCCCTGTCGTGTTCCTGATCTCAGGGAAAAAGCTCTCAGTTTTTCCCCATTGAGGATGATGTTAGCTGTGGGCTTTTCATAAATGGCTTTTATGATGTGTAAGTATGTTCCTTCTATCCCGACTTTCTCAAGGGTTTTTATTAAGAAAGGGTGCTGGATTTTGTCAAAAGTCTTTTCTGCATCGATTGACAGGATCATATGTTTTTTTTCTTTTTTTTTTATTAATGTGATGTATCACGTTGATTGATATGCAGATGTTGAACCAGCCCTGCATCCCAGGAATGAATCCCACTTGATCATGGTGAATAATTCTTTTTATATGCCGTTGAATTCGATATGCTAGTATCTTATTGAGAATTTTGGCATCCATATTCATCAGGGATATTGGCCTGTAGTTCTCTTTTTTTACTGGGTCTCTGTCTGGTTTTGGAATCAAAGTAATACTGTCTTCATAGAATGAGTCTGGAAGTTTCCCTTCCTTTTCTATTTCTTGGAATAGCTTGAGAAGGATAGGTATTATCTCTGCTTTA
>NW_024415375.1:388-3228 GCF_014898765.1 Herpailurus yagouaroundi | reverse complement strand
AAATCGTAGGCTTACTCTGTTTTGATCCCATTATTAATTTCTTTCTCGTGTTCAGTGTAGCAAAGACAAAGGGAGGGTATCCCCTCAGATGAGAGGACCAATCAGATACTCCTCTGGTCACATTCCCGAGGGAAACTTTAGGTGAGGTTTGGCCGTAGTGGACTCAGCTTTGTGACTTGTGATTGGAATCTGATCTGATACTGCCCTAGCCCTTATACTCTCACCAGAACACAAGAGAGCCCATTCAGACTTCACAGCCTTTTGGGGACCTTAAGGGTGCCCATCTGTGAAGCCACAACCTCAAACTCGGCTGGCAAGCCTGGCCGAGCTGCACATTCACACACACACACACACACACACACACACACACACACACACCAGAGTCTATTACATTCCCTCCTACAAAATTTTCTACCTGTGAGACATATTGAGGCCTCCAGAGATTGATCAGGTCCCCCTTCCACCCTTTTGGGTGGGCCTTCTTTGGGGTCCCAGCCTTACCCGTTCCGACATCGGGTCCAGGTCCTCATCTACCAGGTCTCTTTGAGTATGGCAGGAACAATGGAGTGGGGCCTGCCTGAGGCAATTGAGAAGGAGACTATGGAAATTCAGGCAGGGCATGTGCCTTCTCCTTTGTGATCCCTCGCTCCTTCACAACCTTGCCGTTCTCCCAAACCTGTGGCAACAATAGGCCAGCGTGGTTGGGTTTCCAGGACAGGGAACCAAGTATGTTCGGGAACCAGGCTGGAATGCTGGTGGAAAAACCAAGGGACACTGGGAGATCTTGGTGTATCAGAGATTTATTTAACACCAGCAGGCTCAGAGGAAACTGTTTCTCCAAAGTTCTGATCACTGAATGCAAGTGGAGAGGGTAATTTATAGTCATCAGCTTCCATATTCGTGGGGGTTTTCACGCATGTAGCAAAGGAAGAAGAACCCGGAAGAGGTGTCTCTAAGGTAGAGACCAGAGTCTGTTTTAGAACTGTTGGCCATCTTTGATGTACTTTATTCACTTCTCCAACAATTACAAATCTTCAAATTTTATTTATTCAGCCGAGGTGGCAATACAAATCCTAAAGGTGAATGTATAGCATTATATAGTTGTTACCAAAACCTATCTCCTTTAACATTGAGAAGTTTTAACTAAGTAATCAAAGACCTGATAAAGATGAAACCTAAAACTTTGGTTTTCCTGGGAGACAAGCCTTTGTTTGCATTGTCTTATCAAGAGCAGATCAACAGTCCAAGAAAACTTGTCATTTTAGCAGAGAGAAAAGCAAAATCTCAAACAGATACCAGTGTACTTTTAAAATTCCATTCATCATTGGGGCACCTGGGTGGCGCAGTTGGTTAAGCGACCGACTTCAGCCAGGTCACGATCTCACTGTCCATGAGTTCGAGCCCCGCGTCAGGCTCTGGGCTGATGGCTCGGAGCCTGGAACCTGTTTACGATTCTGTGTCTCCCTCTCTCTCTGCCCCTCCCCCGTTCATGCTCTGTCTCTCTCTGTCCCAAAAATAAATAAAAACGTTGAAAAAAAATTTATTTTATTTTATTATTTATTTATTTATTTATTTATTTATTTATTTTTTATTTATATATGAAATTTATTGTCAAATTGGTATCCGTACAACACCCAGTGCTCATCCCAAAAGGTGCCTTCCTCAATACCCATCACCCACCCTCTAGTCCCTCCCACGCCAAATTTTTTTTTTTTTTTTTCTCAGTTCTCAACAGTCTCTTATGCTTTGGCTCTCTCCCACTCTAACCTCTTTTTTTTTTTTTCCTTCCCCTCCCCCATGGGTTCCTGTTAAGGTTCTCAGGATCCACATAAGAGTGAAACCATATGGTATCTGTCTTTCTCTGTATGGCTTATTTCACTTAGCATCCCACTCTCCAGTTCCATCCACGTTGCTACAAAAGGCCATATTTCATTTTTTCTCATTGCCACGTAGTATTCCATTGTGTATATAAACCACAATTTCTTTATCCATTCATCAGTTGATGGACATTTAGGCTCTTTCCATAATTTGGCTATTGTTGAGAGTGCTGCTATGAACATCGGGGTACAACTGCCCCTATGCATCAGTACTCCTGTGTCCCTTGGATAAATTCCTAGCAGTCCTATTGCTGGGTCATAGGGTAGGTCTATTTTTAATTTTCCGAGGAACCTCCACACTGCTTTCCAGAGAGGCTGCACCAATTTGCATTCCCACCAACAGTGCAAGAGGGTTCCCGTTTCTCCACATCCTCGCCAGCATCTATAGTCTCCTGATTTGTTCATTTTGGCCACTCTGACTGGCGTGAGGTGATACCTGAGTGTGGTTTTGATTTGTATTTCCCTGATAAGGAGCGACGCTGAACATCTTTTCATGTGCCTGTTGGCCATCCGAATGTCTTCTTGAGAGAAGTGTCTATTCATGTTTTCTGCCCATTTCTTCACTGGGTTATTTGCTTTTCGGGTGTGGAGTTTGGTGAGCTCTTTATAGATTTTGGATCCTAGCCCTTTGTACGATATGTCATTTGCAAATATCTTTTCCCATTCCGTTGGTTGCCTTTTAGTTTTGGTGGTTGTTTCCTTGGCTGTGCAGAAGCTTTTTATCTTCATAAGGTCCCAGTAATTCACTTTTGCTTTTAATTCCCTTGCCTTTGGGGATGTGTCGAGTAAGAGATTGCTAAGGCTGAGGTCAGAGAGGTCTTTTCCTGCTTTCTCCTCTAAGGTTTTGATGGTTTCCTGTCTCACATTCAGGTCCTTTATCCATTTTGAGTTTATTTTTGTGAATGGTGTGAGAAAGTGGTCTAGTTTCAACCTTCTGCATGTTGCTGTCCAGTACTCCCAGCA
>NW_024415375.1:0-288 GCF_014898765.1 Herpailurus yagouaroundi | reverse complement strand
TTGGATGTTCTTTCCTGCTTTGTCAAAGATGAGTTGGCCATATGTTTGTGGGTCCAGTTCTGGGGTTTCTATTCTATTCCATTGGTCTATGTGTCTGTTTCTGTGCCAATACCATGCTGTCTTGATGATGACAGCTTTGTAGTAGAGGCTAAAGTCTGGGATTGGGATGCCTCCTGCTTTGGTCTTCTTCTTCAAAATTACTTTGGCTGTTCGGGGCCTTTTGTGGTTCCATATGAATTTTAGGATTGCTTGTTCTAGTTTCGAGAAGAATGCACCAGCATTCTTCTC
>NW_024415374.1:0-7148 GCF_014898765.1 Herpailurus yagouaroundi | reverse complement strand
GATAGCTTTGGGTAGTATTGACATTTTGACAATATTTATTCTTCCAACCCAAGAGCATGAAATGTTTTTCCATTTCTTTATATCTTCTTCAATTTTCTTCACAAGCTTTCTATAGTTTTCAGCATACAGGTCTTTTACATATTTGGTTAGGTTTATTCCTAGGTATTTTATGCTTCTTGGTGCAATTGTGAATGGGATCAGTTTCTTTATTTGTCTTTTTGTTGATTCATTATTAGTGTATAAAAATGCAACTGATTTCTGTACATTGATTTGTATCCTGCAACTTTGCTAAATTCATGTATCAGTTCTAGCAGACTTTTGGTGGAGTCTATCGGATTTTCTATGTATAATATCATGTCATCTGCAAAAAGTGAAGGCTTAACATAATCTTTGCCAATTTTGATGCCTTTGATTTATTTTTGTTGTCTGATTGTTGATGCTAGAACTTCTAACACTATGTTAAACAACAATGGTGAGAGTGGACATCTCTGTCGTGTTCCTGATCTCAGGGAAAAAGCTCTCAGTTTTTCCCCATTGAGGATGATGTTACTTGTGGGCTTTTCATAAATGGCTTTTATGATGTTTAACTATGTTCCTTCTATCCTGACTTTCTCGAAGGTTTTTATTACGAAAGGATGCTGAATTTTGTCAAATGCTTTTTCTGCATTGATTGACAGGATCATATGGTTCTTCTCTTTTCTTTTATTAATGTGATGTATCACGTTGATTGATTTGCGAATGTTGAAACAGCCCTGCATCCCAGGAATGAATCCCACTTGATCCTGGTGAATAATTCTTTTTATATGCTGTTGAATTCGATTTGCTAGTATCTTATTGAGAATTTTTGCATCCATATTCATCAGGGATATTGGCCTGTAGTTCTCTTTTTTTGCTGGGTCTCTGTCTGGTTTAGGAATCAAATTGATACTGGCTTCATAGAATGAGTCTGGAAGTTTTCCTTCCCTATCTATTTTTTGGAATAGCTTGAGAAGGATAAGTATTACCTCTGTTTTAAATGTCTGGTAGAATTCCCCAGGGAAGCCATCTGGTCCTGGACTCTTATTTGTTGGGAGATTTTTGATAACTGATTCAATTTCTTAGCTGGTCTATTCAAGTTTTCCACTTCCTCCTGCTTGAGTTTTGCAAGTGTGTGGGTGTTTATGAATTTGTCCATCTCTTCCTGGTTGTCCAGTTTGTTGGCATATAATTTTTCATAGTATTCCCTGATAATTGCTTGTATCTCTCAAGGATTGGTTGTAATAAGTCCATTTTCATTCATGATTTTATCTATTTGGGTCATCTCCCTTTTCTTTTTGAGAAGCATGGCTAGAGGTTTGTCAATTTTTTTTTCCAAAAAAACAATTCTTGGTTTCATTGATCTGCTCTACAGTTTTTTTTTAGATTCATATTGTTTATTGCTGCTCTGATCTTTATTATTTCTCTTCTCCTGCTGGGCTGTGGTGTCTTTGCTGCTCTGCTTCTATTTTCTTTAGGTGTGCTGTTAGATTTTGTATTTGGGATTTTTCTTGTTTCTTGAGATAGACATGGAGTGCAATGTATTTTCCTCTCAGGACTGCCTTCACTGCGTCCCAAAGCATTTGGATTGTTGTATTTTCATTTTCATTTGTTTCCATATATTTTTTAATTTCTTCTCTAATTGCCTGGTTGACCCACTCATTCTTTAGTCGGGTGTTCTTTAACCTCCATGCTTTTGGAGGTTTTCCAGACTTTTTCCTGGGGTTGATTTCAAGCTTCATAGCATTGTGGTCTGAAAGTATGCATGGAATAATTTCAATTCTTGTATACTTATGAAGGGCTGTTTTGTGACCCAGTATGTGATCTATCTTGGAGAATGTTCCATGTGCACTCGAGAAGAAAGTATATTCTGTTGCTTTGGGATGCAGAGTTCTAAATATATCTGTCAAGTCCATCTGATCCAATGTCTCATTCAGGGCCCTTGTTTCTTTATTGACCGTGTGTCTAGATGATCTATCCATTTCTGTAAGTGGAGTGTTAAAGTCCCCTGCAATGACCACATTCTTATCAATAAGGTTGCTTTGTTTGTGAGTAATTGTTTTATATATTTGGGGGCTCCTGTATTCGGTGCATAGACATTTATAATTGTTAGTTCTTCTTGATGGATAGACCCTGTAATTATTATGTAATTCTTCATCTCTTGTTACAGCCTTTAATTTAAAGTCTAGTTTGTCTGATACAAGTATGGCTACTCCAGCTTTCTTTTGACTTCCAGTAGCATGACAAATAGTTCTCCATCCCCTCACTTTCAATGTGAAAGTGTTGTCAGGTCTAAAATGAGTCTCTTGTAGACAGCAAGTAGATGGGTCTTGTTTTTTTTATCCATTCTGATACCCTATGTCTTTTGGTTGGCACATTTAGTCCATTTACATTCAGTGTTATTCTAGAAAGATATGGGTTTAGAGTCATTGTGATGTCTGTAGGTTTCAAGCTTGTAGCGATGTCTCTGGTAGTTTGTCTCACAGGATCCCCCTTAAGATCTCTTGTAGGGCTGGTTTAGTGGTGATGAATTCCTTCAGTTTTTGTTTGTTTGGGAAGACCTTTATCTCCCCTTCTATTCTAAATGACAGATTTGCTGGATAAAGGATTCTCAGCTTCATGTTTTTTCTGTTCATCACATTGAAGATTTCCTGCCATTCCTTTCTGGCCTGCCAAGTTTCAGTAGAGAGATTCATCACGAGTCTTACCAGTCTCCCTTTATATGTTAGAGCACAATTTATCCCTCGCTGCTTTCAGAATTTTCTCTTTATCCTTGTATTTTGCCACTTTCAATATGATATGATGTGCAGAAGATCAATTCAAATTACACCTGAAGGGAGTTCTCTGTGCCTCTTGGATTTCAATGTCTTTTTCCTTTCCCAGATCTGGGAAGTTCTCAGCTATTATTTCTTCAAGTATACCTTCAGCACCTTTCCCTCTCTCTTCCTCATCTGGAATACCAATTATGCATAGATTAATTCTCTTTAGTGCATCACTTAGTTCTCTAATTTTCCCCTCAAAGGATTGGATTTTTTATCTGTCTTTTTCTCAGCTTCTTTTTTTTTCCATAATTTTATCTTCTAGTTCACCTATTCTCTCCTCTGCTTCTTCAGTCCGAGCTGTGGTCATCTTCATTTTATTTTGTAGCTCATTAATAGCATTTTTTAACTCCTCCTGGCTGTTCCTTAGTCCCTTGATCTCTGTAGCAATAGATTCTCTGCTGTCCTCTATACTTTTTTCAAGCCCAGCGATTAATTTTATGACTATTATTCTAAATTCACTCTGTTATATTGTTTAAATCGTTTTTGATCAGTTCATTAGCTGTCGTTATTTCCTCGAGTTTTTTTTTTTTTTGAGGGGAATTCTTCGGTTTCGTCATTTTGGATAGTCCCTGGTTGGGGAACTGCAGAGCACTTCCCCTGTGCTCTCTTGAATAACTTGTATTGGTGGGCAGAGCCACAGTCAGACCTGATGTCTGCCCCCAGCCCATCACTGGGGCCACAGTCAGACTGTTGTGTACCTTCTCTTCCCCTCTCCTAGGGGTGGAATTCACTGTGGGGTGGGGTGGCCCATCTGGGTTACTTGCACACTGCCAGGCTTGTGGTGCTGGGGATCTGGCGTATTAGCTGGGATGGATCGGCAAGGTGCACAGGGACTGTGGGGCAGGCTCAGCTTGCTTTCCTTTGGAATTCCGCTTTGGGAGGGGCCCTGTGGCACAGGGAGGGAGTCAGACCCGCTGGAGGAATGGATCCTCAGAAGCACAGCGTTGGGTGTTTGCGTGGTGCAAGCAAGTTCCCTGAAAGGAACTAGTTCCCTTTGGGATTTTGCCTGGGGGATGTGTGAGGGAGATGGCCTTGGCTAGCACCTTTGTTCCCCGCCAAGCTGAGCTCTGTCATCTGCGGTTCAACAACTTTCCCTCCCATTGTCCTCCAGCCCTCCCGCTCTCTGAGCAGAGCTGTTAACTTATAACCTTCCAGATGATAAGTCCCACTTGCTGTCAGAACAGACGCCATCAGACCCCTCTGCTTTTGCAAGCCAGACTCGGGGGCTCTGCTTGGCTGGTGGGCTGCCCCTCAGCCCTGGCTCCCTCCCGCCAGTCCGTGTAGCCCGCACCACCTCGCTGCCCTTCCTACCCTCTTCCGTGGGTCTCTCGTCTGCGCTTGGCTCCAGGGAATCTGTTCTGCTAGTCTTGTGGTGGTTTTCTGGGTTATTTAGGCAGGTGTGGGTGGAATCTAAGCGATCCACGGGACGCAGTGAGCCCAGCGTCCTCCTAAGCTGCCATCTTCCTCCTCCCAACTCTTCCTCTATTCCACTTTAAGAAACTTTCCTTCATTATGGATAGCCTAGTACATTCTTTGTATTTTGGCTTTATTTTATTTCTGAATAGCATACTATTCACAGGGAATAGGTCCATGTAACTGATTCTATGGGTTTCACCTGAATAGAACTTTTATTTCTTCCATTGAAACCATTTAATTTCTGAAATTATTACAAGAAAATTCCCAATATTTTTTAGTTATTCCTCATTAGGATATTACCACATATCTTTGAAAAATGTTACACAAAACAGAACCATCATTATACTAAGCAGCATTATTTTATGGAAACCAATTGACTAGCTTTTTTACGCTTGGCCTTTCTATGAAACTTGGGACTAGACATTAAGGTTTAGCTATTACAGTAACAAAACTAATACACATATTGATTTGTAAGGTGCCTGTCCTCTGCAAAGTCCAAAGTCTTTACTTAAAATATTTTTTGTGTTGTTTTAAAGTAATAAATTAAGAATCTTCTTTGTCATTCCTGGAATGGTAGCTATTATAATTAAATAGGAGTTGTATTACCAAGCTTTCCAGTAAGTATTATTTCCAATTTGCAAACAGTATCTTCTTTATATCTACATCTCCTCAAATAGATGGATTTTCAACATACCATAAGAGGATAAAATCTAATCTCCTCATTTCCTAAAGATTTGTAAGATGGACAGTGACATTTACTGAACTCACTGGAACTCTATACTATGTGATTTACAAATATAGAGATCTCGGAGTCTCAGGTTGTAACTTGCTCAATATTTATCTGATGTTATAGTCTGTCCTCTTTCCACTACGAAGAAGCTATTTTTTCCCCAAAACCATACTTAAAAGTCCTTCAAAATTCCATTCATAGTTGCTTCTTTTAACCAGAGGAATGAGAGAAACTGGTCACATAATACATGTTTTCTTGATAATTTGCACGTGTCTTTAGAAATAAAACTTTAACATGAGGTGCCTGGGTGTCTCAGTCAGTTAAACAACCGACTCTTGATTCCAGTTCAGGTCATGATCTCATGGTTTGTGAATTCTAGCACCAGGTCTGGCTCTGGGCTGACAGTGCAGAGTCTGCTTGGGATTCTCTCTCTTCCCCATCTCTCTGCCTCTCCTCCACTTGCATGCATGCCCTCTTTCTCAAAAATAAACTTTAAAAAAAGAAAAAAAATTAACATTTTCCAGGAATATTTTCTGAATTTCCCTAACAAAAACAACGCATTCCTTATCAATGTTCCCATAATGACCTTGGGCCTAATTTTTACCATAACATTTTCACTTAATATAATACATATTCTTAAAAATCTGTCTTAAAAATCTAGGTAAGAGCTAAAAGTAAAGAAGAAACTAGATATTTTTATATGGATACATTTTTTCATAACATTTAGCACAAAGCCAGGCATATGTTTCCATACCTCAGTTGGAATAACAGACTTAGTTCGTATATTGCCAGAATTCATACCTTGATCCTCTGTTCATTAGCTCAGATTCCTCTAGAACTTAAGTTTGTACTTATCTTTCCAGTCTTTAAAAAGGAGTCCTACCTGCTAACTGTAGACTTTCTGATTATACTCCTGTTCTTGCAGCCAGATTTCCCAGTAGAATTTGTCTATGATCTTCTCCATCATATTTTCTCTCCTTTTCCCAGCCATTGTTTCAGCCATCAGCAACAGTCTGTACCTTCTACCTTCTGGTCTTTGGAATTTCCCTAATGGTTTGTCTATTTCTGCAGGTCCACCTAGGGTTTTTTTTTGTCCCTGCCACCTTTGATAAAGATTGCTCTGCCTCTCTTCCAGCTGTTGTTTTGAGACCCTCTAGCTTAGAACCTGGTCCTTTATTGGGGAGTCTAGGTGGCTCAGCTGATTAAGTTTCCAACTTCGGCTCAGGTCATGATCTCATGGTTCCTGAGTTTGAGCCCCACACCAGGCTCTGTGCTGACAGCTCAGAGCCTGGAGCCTGCTTCGGACTTTGTGTCTTCCTCTCTCTCTGCCCCTTGCCCACTCACACTTTCTCTCTCTTAAAAATAAATAAACATTAAAAAAATTTAGAACCTGGTACTTTATGGAAGAAAAAACAAACAAGCATAACAAAATACTACTCACGTGACTTTAAAGTTTAGCATATAAAACTGTGCTTTTACCTAGGTGCCCAATAAGTGCATTGAATGAGTGCCTTTCCAAGTTTAAAACAGATTGCATGGAAATCACTTTAACAGTCTGAAAGAACAGATTAAAAAAGTTGAAAATAGAAAATGAAAATAATTCATAGTTGCCCTTCATATTGAAAAGGTACTTGTGAGGTGATTACTATTTGCCATTCTGTCTCAGAGGGACATGTTGGCACAAAACCTTTGTTTAGAAAAGCCCACCCATTTCTTTTTTTTCTTTAATTTTATTTCAATCTAAGTTAGTCAACACATAGTGTAATAATGCTTTCAGGAGTAGAATTTAGTGATTCGTCACTTACATACAACACCCAGTGCTCATCCCAACAAGTGCCCTCCTTAATGCCCATCATCCGTTTTGCCTATTCCCCCCACACACCTCCCCTCCAGCAACCCTCAATTTGTTCTCTGTGTTTAAGAGTCTCTTAAGGTTTGCCTCCCTCTCTGTTTTTATCTTATTTTCCTTCTCTTCCCCTATATTCATCTGTTTTGTTTCTTAAATTCCAAATAAGAGTGAAATCATATGGCATTTGTCTTTCTCTGGCCGACTTAGTACATTTAGCATAATACATTCTAGTTCCATCCATGCTGTTGCAAATGGCAAGATTTCATTCTTTTTCATCACCAGATAGTATACATATAAACTACTATATATATATATA
>NW_024415373.1:154-1071 GCF_014898765.1 Herpailurus yagouaroundi | reverse complement strand
TTTGTGTGAATGGCACAACCAGCATTCTGTCCCGGGCACCCAAGATTGAGGCCTTCGCACTAATGCCTTCCTTTCTTGATGAGGTCACTTCACCGTCTTGAAAATGAGCGTGAGTGGGGGAGGGGTAGAGGGAGACACCGAATCCGAAAAACTTTTGTTATTTTTATAGTCATGTTGTGCATGTGTTATAGGAATATTAGAACGCACATTAGCTAAAAGCGGAAACAAAATTACTTGCCATTTCCAAACAGCAGCCTTTCTATAGTCTCTTGTGTCAGGTGTCTTCTCTTACCTCCACGGCCACCGTCCAGTACCCTTCCACGTGCTTCACTTTTCACACCTGAACGATGGCAAACGTCTAACCAGATGCCTCCGGCTTTCCACATTCTAGCGTTCACGGGACCCGTTTCTGTGCAGGTGTGGCACGGTTCCTGGAAGACCCTATGGTCAGGAATGAAAGTTACCTTCTTTTGTCTCCTTAACAGACTCTTAATACCTCCTTTGGACCACTGGTAGTTGAAGCCAGGTTACGGCTCTCTAATCGGTTTAAGGAGCCACTGTTTCTTAGGGATGCGAATGTGCTCCAAACCACTTGGGAGTTTTGCGGAGATCTCTGGGAGAAAATACCCACGGGACGAAAATCTCTTCATTCCCGTGGGCCTGTAATTGACGTTGCCCCCTGCTTCACCAGGTTGCACGCACGGATGCACGCATTGCCTTCATTTCACACTCACGGGTCTCACTAGGCATCGGCCGCTTTGTATATGTTTTCCCTTCTGTGGTCCTCACAGTACTAGTGGTTGTGTGTTTTATTCGTTCTGTTTTAAGATAAGGAATATACAACGAGCTTAAACAATGCACCCAAGATTATAGTTTCAACGTTTATTAACTTTTTGGGGGAGAGAGAGAGAGAGAGA
>NW_024415372.1:3511-3617 GCF_014898765.1 Herpailurus yagouaroundi | reverse complement strand
TGGCGCAGTCGGTTAAGCGTCCGACTTCAGCCAGGTCACGATCTCGCTGTCCGTGAGTTCGAGCCCCGCGTCAGGCTCTGGGCTGATGGCTCAGAGCCTGGAGCCT
>NW_024415372.1:0-3411 GCF_014898765.1 Herpailurus yagouaroundi | reverse complement strand
TCTCTCTCTGCCCCTCCCCCGTTCATGCTCTGTCTCTCTCTGTCCCCCCAAAAATAAATAAACGTTGAAAAAAAAAATTAAAAAAAAAAAAAAAAAGAAAAGTTGACTGGGGCACCTGGGTGGCTCAGTTGGTTAAGGGTCCAAATTTGGCTCAGGTGGCGATCTCAGGGTTAGAGGCCCACATAGGGCTCTCTGCCATCAGCATGTAGCTTTAGCACATCAATAGGGTCGTCAATACATCAGTTCATCCTGAACATAGAATCTTACAGTAGGCAGTTTGGTTTCAGTACCCAAAGGATTTTCAAACCTAAACTTACTGATGTATAAGCAGTTTGCTGCCACTGAATTTCTAATCAAACATCTGCAATATCAGCACCACCACCCCCACAATATCACAATCCCCACTGTTTTGCTCAATTACACAAGTGGCAGCATTTATATTCATATTTATTATGAGATTTGTGTTAATGTGTTCAGAATTCTGGTTCCTAAAATATTATTGGTAGTGCTGTCAAAGAACTTTAATTATGGAGAGACAAAAAAAAGTTGTTATATCGAATTGTTTATTTCCTCTTTGCAAATATATTCTAGACATATTTTAATTTAAATCCTTCAATAACAAAAAAATCGAAAGAGTTTTTAACTTGTAAACTATAAGTTCCCCATAATTTCTAAGGGCCATATTTTCAGATAAACACTCTAAACTATTTCTGGAAAGTTAATGCTTTTTATTCATAGATGAATAAACATTTAAATAAAATATTTTATGGATCTCTATATTTAGTCTGTCCAATATTAAAATCAGTTATATCATGGGAAATTGAAAGACTAAATCCTTTATATTTATGTAAACATTTGGTGAATAAAAACATCTTTAGAAAAATATAGTTATAGTTCATAGAAATTAAGTTTAAATATGTTATTGCAAATTTGAACCTCTAATACATCCTGGATAAATTTGAAAAGAGCACATAAACAATACATGAAAATGTTAACGATGTCAGTTAATGCCTAGAAGGATGTCTGTTTTCAAATATACTTTTCCCAGTAGTGGAAAACTTTCAGCTTTTATAACAGGGAAGAAAGTTCAGATACATTCAGTGTGACTTCATAGTACAGACATAGACCCAAGTAATTCATCAAGTTATATACCAGAAATTTGTAATAGATTTTCTCCATAATTATTACATGTCTACAAAACTAAATAGATTATTCCTGTGAAAAGCTTAAAAATTGTCTGTCTTGGATATGGATAATTTTCAAGCTTTTCTCAGAAAAATCTATCTCAGTTTATGTATTCTTTCACTGGGTGGGGATTGAAAACAAACAACTATGAAGTTCCATTCTGACCTCTAAGATGCTCTGATTATTTATTTTTTTAATATGAAATTTATTGTCAAATTGGTTTCCATGCAACAACCAGTGCTCATCCCAACAGGTGCCCTCCTCAATGCCCATCACCCACTTTCCCCTCCCTCCCCCCCCCCCATAAACCCTCAGCTTGTTCTCAGTATTTAAGAGTCTCTTATGGTTTGCCTCCTTCCCTCTCTGTAACTTTTTTTCCCCCCTTCCCCTCCCCCATGGTCTTCTGTTAAGTTTCTCAGGATCCACATAAGAGTGAAAACATATGGTATCTGTCTTTCTCTGTATGACTTATTTCACTTAGCATCACACTCTCCAGTTCCATCCACGTTGCTACAAAAGGCCATATTTCATTCTTCCTCATTGCCAAGTAGTATTCCATTGTGTACATAAACCACAATTTCTTTATCCATCCATCAGTTGATGGACATTTAGGCTCTTTCCATAATTTGGCTATTGTTGAGAGTGCTGCTATAAACATTGGGGTACAAGTGCCCCTATGCATCAGCACTCCTGTATCCCTTGGATAAATTCCTAGCAGTGCTATTGCTGGGTCATAGGGTAGGTCTAGTTTTAATTTTTTGAGGAACCTCCACACTGTTTTCCAGAATGGCTGCACCAGTTTCCATTCCCACCAACAGTGCAACATCCTATAAAAGTGCAATTTTTCTAGCTGGGGTTTTATAAAGTAAAAGCCTCCTTTGGTTTTATGCTGTGGACCTTCTCTATGTACTAAGATAAATTTTTCTTGATAAGGAATCACAATATTGTCCATGTGTATGGTCTAAAATAGTAAGTTACATTCTGTTGCTTGGTGTAAGATTTATTTGGCAAGCTTTCTTGGAGCTTTCGAGACTCCATTCAAGTATGACCAGGTCTCTGCAACCTTTCCTGACACTCTTCCATTTCCACAGAATAGAATCAACCTTTTGGGGGTTTGTATTCTCACTACATCTTCAGTAATTTTCTATTTTAGTCATAAATCACTCCACTGCCCGCGATTCGTTATAAATCTTTTTGCCCTCGATAAACATAAGCTACCCAAGGACAAATTCTCATTTATCTTTTTTTGTTTCCAATGTCTAGCATGATATCTCATACCTAAAATGGTGTCCAATAATTATTTTTTAAAATGAGTAATTAGTGTATAAATAAGTAACTCACAGGTGGCTCCTGTAAGTTTGCTTTATTTAAGATTCTATAAATTCTGTGAGATTAAAATTTTTTAAAAATATTGTTTTTCTCTGTTTTCCTAAAAATCAATCTTCACCATAAAATAACTTGATAGCATTTTATTTGGATAGCGTCCAATTTATTTTAAACGTCAGCAAGGAGAGTTTGTCTGTAACTAGGTTCTTAAATTATTTTATTTTGTCATTAAATATCAATTCCCTTTAAAAACTGTTATCTAATAATCTAAACAAGATCCAGGTCAGGTTTAAACTAATCTAGTAAAAGAAGAGCCAATGAAATCACCACCCAGGATTTAGAGGGTATTTTCAGGGATGCATACTTGGTAACAGTTTCCATTTACTCTCATACTTCAAGCATTTCTTCTCACTTAACTGTTCACTTCTGAGACCAGAAATATTTCGTCTGCTTTTTGAAAATGTGTTTTTGAAAAGGCACAAGAAATACACAGGGGATTCTTTAAAATCCGTTGTAAAATATTCTGATGTCCACTATCAGTAATAATATGGAATACAAATCACATAAAAGTTCTACATGTTTCTGCTAGTTACTATGTGTACCATTCATTTTGATATTTAAGAATAGTCACTTTTTCTTCCCTGTGTGTGCAACCCATCTATTACATCTGAATATAGTCTGTGAAAGCTAATCCAATCTTACTGTTATTTGGACAGATTCTCAACGCTTTCTGATTGCACTTTTAGAATTCCTTGCAGTCAGTTCTTAGTCCACAGAACATGAATAACCAGAAATATCTTCTTCCTGGTCAATCTAGTTTTCCTATTCCAGATGGCCTTCTATTTCTCCCTCAATTCTAGATGCATCCTGCATTTCCTTTGTGCTGGAACCAGCAAGACT
>NW_024415371.1:0-1504 GCF_014898765.1 Herpailurus yagouaroundi | reverse complement strand
TAGGCAATTTCCAGAGACAAACAATCCGCAGGACTGTACATGAAGAAACAGAAAATTAACAGAATGAAAACAAATAAAATTCAATCTATAATCTAATCATACACTGCCCCAAAAGAAAAAGCCAGCATAGTACACAGGGCTTTATCTATGAATTATATCAAAATATAAAAGAGACTTAAGGACAATACCTCTCAGACTCCTACCAAAAACTGAAAAGAAAGGAATATGCCCAATTCATCTACAAGGCCAACCTTACAATGCTGCAAAATCGAAAGACACCGTAAGAAGAGAAACTAAAGGCCAATATCTCAGATGGACATACATGCAAAACTCCTAGCATAGTGAATGCAACAGCACAATGAAAGGGTCATATGTGAGAATGCAGTCACATCTGTTGATCATCTATATCACCATCTATTGATACATATAAAACTAGACAAAATTCAACAAATTGTCATTAGTAAAAAATCTCAGCAACTGAGGGAAAGAAAGAAATAACCTCCACACAATCGTGGCCATAGATGAAAAGCCCACACCTGACAGCATATTTAACAGTGAAAAACTGAAGCTTTTCCTGTCACATTAGAGCCGGGCAAGGATGCTCATTCCCTACATAGGTATTCCACATGCTAACACGAAGACCAGTAAAATATGGCACCCAATATATGTCATCTTGTCACATTGCTTATTTGGAGGAAAGTCACTTGAGTAACAGCTAGTCTAAGGAAACTGTGTCCCTTCTTTGTCCCCCTGAGAGCAGGAAATCAATCTCTCCTGGGAAACGTCTTCCCCTATACCAGAATGGGAGAACCATCCTTAGCACCAGAAATGGGAACGTAGCACCAAGAAGGCTGTGCCAACAAGCCTTGTTAGTTCCTCACTAATTGACTTGCCCAAACCCAAATCTCTGTCTTGTTAACTCTTCGCAAATCCATTGTTTTTTATCCTTAAAGGCACAAGTGCCACCTCCTTTCTTCATTCTCTGGGTGTCATATTATTAGGAAGCTTGTGCACATGCAAAATGAAATTTATTCTCTTCTGTAGATCTGTCTTATGGCAATTGAACCCTAGACCAGACAAAGAACACAGAAGCAAAGAAGGAAAAAGCTTGCTGCTCCTACAAGTTGCAGATGTACCCATAAAAATTAGGTAAGAAAATGAAATAAAGACATGTAAATCAGTAAGAAGAAAATTATTTGTTTGAGAATCACACGAACTTACATATAGTGAAACCTTAGAAACTCCACAAAAAAAGTATTAGAACTAATAAACTCAGGAAAAGTTCAGGATACAAATCAACATACAAAAATATGTTGTATTTCCATACACCAAAAACATAGTATATGAAAAAACTAACAAAACCACACAATTGAAAATGGCACAAAATGGAGCACCTGTGTGGCTCAATCCGTGAAGTGCCTACTGTTGATTTTGGCTCAGGTCATGATCTCATGGTTCCTGAGTTTAATTCTGAGGCAGGGTCTGCAATGATTGTTTACAGCCT
>NW_024415370.1:0-4490 GCF_014898765.1 Herpailurus yagouaroundi | reverse complement strand
GAGAAGTTAAGTCCTGTGAGCTTGGGTTAGAAATAGTCCACATCGTTTCCAATCTCAAGGCTTGTTTTGGACAAAGGATGAAGATAAAAAGCAACGAATACATAAAAGACTTTTGTAAGAAGCTCAGCGTAAATACTGCAGAGGAAAAGATAGGGGGGAAGTGTCTTTTCATTTCATGTTAGCAGCCAAAGAGAAAAAGCTTCTTTACATTTCAAGAAGAAAGGAATAATATCATTACACAAAGCAAGCTTTACAGGTGAGCGTTATCATCGTGTCAGTAGAGCTTTTTAGGACAAACTCTACAGATTATGGTATTTCTCGTAACTCTTTGCTACCCTAGTGATAAGTACTTCATTGACTAACTTTTATCTGAGTTCATGGCTATTTTCCTTTCATTTTTAAAGCTTAGCTTATCTTAATTCATCAAATTTGTTTATTTTTCCTTTTTTAATAACAGAAAACTCATTTATACTCCTGAACGTCCTATTACCCTTGACAGGTACCTAGCATTCTGCCTTGCACATCTACTTACTTATGTGAGGAAAATGAAAAAACAAAACAAAACAAAAACAGGCATTTGTTTCTTCACCGTCCACAGACAGAATAAACTCCTAACAGAAATAATAAAATATTAGGGCACTGAACACGTGACTGCTCTTAAATGTTCATATATTCAAATTGAGGACATTTTTTATTTGACAGGTTTGGTCAAATGCCCAAGAGAACGATTCAAAAATAAAGAGAACTCTGGGAATCAATGGGTTCGTTAGGTCATGAAAAAATTGGAGACTACGATCCAGATCTTAAAAAAGCTCTGAATGTATACTCACAAAGACTTAACGACTTTGGATAACCTGGTTTAAATAGTGCTTTGAAAGTCCATAGAGCTGTAGCATCCGAAGGCAGGGTTTCTTACTGTATGGTCTGATACCTCTCCCTAATCAACGGAATCATGGAGGGCTTAATACAGGTGTGGATTCCGAATTCACACTGAATTCTACATTTTTAGGTAACGTGCCAGGTTTTGTCAAGATAACCCAAACTAGTAACAGCATTCCAATCTGCAAAGGACACAGGAGCCCCACTGTCTTTAGCATAAACTTTGGGTTGCTTTGGTAGGTGGATGAAAGCAACGAAACACAGAAGTGTGCAGGGAGAATTGTATCTTGAAGCGTTTGAAATGCATACTGTCCCATTTCTCAGGGAGGGCACAGAGACGGCTTGATGGCACCCAAATCAGGTGTTTCTGTCTGAACCAGTCCAGTTACCCAGGCCACAGTCAACCATAAAGATTATCCACAGAAATGATCTGCATCTGCATCTGCATCTGTATCTGCTGGAGATTCCGTGACTAACCAGATTCTCACTGCTGCTGGGGCTCTGGGTGTGGGGTGGGAGGTAGATAAACAGAGAGAATCAGACAAGCCCAAGTGGCTAAGAACTGGATGGAGTCCAACCTAACTGTTACCGTGGCCATATCTGAAGTTTCCAGAGCTGATGTTGCTACATGTGGGGCCACCATTGTTCCGTGATGATATTTCGGTTGGTATATGATGCTAAGAATTAAAACAAGGAAACGTGGTAACTTAGTATACATTATAACGTGTCAACAGGAAGGAAAGAAAACTCTTGGTTTGTACTTCGTTGGCAATTACTAATAGATATGAAAGTTCCCGTGCCTCCTAGGAGGCAAGGTCCTTGCCAACAGAAATACATCGCTAATACAGGAGCACCTTCCAAGGGTTCATCTGAGAGTATACTGAATGGCCTGAGTATTGAATGTGATTCAATAAGGAAGAACTGGTTTCTCCATGGCCCACAAGTATTAAATTCTAGAATTCCTATGAGTTTGCTTGATGCATTGATAAGCCAAGGAAACCTAGGAGGGGATTTGGTGAAGCCCCATGCCCTAGACATATGACAGCTAATTTTTGACTTAAGAACAAAACTAATGACCTCGAAAAGACATCAAGAATTCTACCTCACTGGTGTGCTGTGAGCTTGAAATGCTCACACACGTGCTGCATCTTGAAGACGGTAAGTGGTGAAAACATTGGTAGTATTATATTAATGGTTGCTACCCTTTTTTTCCAAAATTTTGCAGGAGGTTATAAAGAAATTGGCAGCTCTGCCATTCCATGCAGCCTGCTGCAGATGACATTGCTGCCTTAATTGAGCACAGCCTACAGCCTCTTTGTGAGTAAAACTCTCTTTGATTATGCCACAGGTGGCAGCCTTTCTGTGACAGCTGAACACGTCCCTAACTGATACTACTTGCACTTACTCAATGTCATTCAAATACAATTTCATGTTTTGTTAGCACAGATAACATCAATAATGTCACTCTTATTGCAGGTGATATTATTACCAACATCACACAGCAGATGACGTTGGGGAAAAGACGCTAGAAAGTGTTCCAAATGAAGAAGCGTCTTGGAGAATACCAGCATTCTATCTCATAAGCATACCCTCGCAGAGTAAACTGTGGGGCACAGGGTTCTCTCTGTTACTAATATCACTTGAAGTTTAGGAGTGTTTTTCCATATAAATGTTTGGAAAAGTCCATGGTAGAGATGGGTTTACTTAATCCCCAAGAGTAAAATGAAAGAAGGCTTTGGACCCTCAAACTCCTCCAATCAGTAAGTAGGCTGAGACAACCATAAGGCTGTAGACACAGGCTACCTTTCATGAGAAGGGAAGAATGACTTGGAGGTTGAAAGCCAGAACCCCGGAGGAGCTGGGCCATGGAAAATCATTCCCAGGTGTTAAAACCCAATGAAAGGACTGTCTACCTGTAGCAGCTGAACTTCAGAATTGCTATGGACCAGTGACTCATTAATAATAACTTCCTTCCTTACTTTGGAACAGCAATGTTTGTGTTTTGTTGTTTTTTTTGTTTTTTATGTGTGTGTGTGTGTGTGTGTGTGTGTGTGTGTGTGTGTGTGTGTGTTTTGTGTGTTTTCTGGTTACCACATGCCCGTGTTGGTTGCATGCTGAATTCATAGGTCTTCATTCATAGGTCTTCAGATTGAAAGTGTAGTCGAGGACCAGTGCGCCCAAGGAGACTCATTCACACCTGGACCTAATTTAGATAAAAATATCCTGGACTTTGAGCTGATGTTACAATTCTTGGGTCTTTAAGAGGGAGGATACTTGGGGTAGGGTGAGGATATTTTTCATACAGGATGAGAGTGAATAATAGAAGGCCTGCAGACAGGCTGTGACACTCTAAAATATGTTCATAAATTCTCTTTTAAGCCCTCCATTCCCTTTTCCTTAAGCATACACCAGACGTACTGAATGATTTTGAAAACTAGAAGAAGGTGGAAGTGATAGTGAGTTAAAAACACTCTAAGGAGCAAATATTGTGGTTCCAATGGTGTTCTGATTAGGGGAAAATGAATGGAAGGGGCAACTGGCCATTGGACGCTAGGATTCTATGAGTGGAAGAGATGAACATAAGGGAAGAGAAACAAAAATTGTATAAAATCAGGGAGGGGGCAAAACAGAAGAGACTCATACATATGGAGAACAAACTAAGGGTCACTGGAGGGGTTGTGGGAGCGGGGATGGGCTAAATGGGTAAGGAGCACTGATGAATCTACTCCTGAAATCATTGTTGTAATACATGCTAACTAATTTGGCGGCAAACATTAAAAAAATGAAAATAAATCAATTACAAAAATAAGCTAGAATTCTACACTATCAAAATTATCAATTAAATTTGAGAGTGGACTCAAGATATCTTCAGACGTACAAAGACACAGAACATTTGATTCTACTCATTCTTCATTAGGAAGTTATCTGAAGGTGTACTCCAGCAAAACAAGGAGAGAAAAAATAAAGAACAATTATACTTAATAATAGGCAACATTAACAGAGTGTTTGTTTTCGTGCCAGACACTGTCATGGGTTATTTTCTCATATTGTTACATATGAACCACACAACAAACTTATAAAGTATAAACAATTACCATTCTTATCTTCGAGAGGAGGAAAGAGGGTTATAAAGAAGCCAAATAACTCATCCAACATCCAACTTACACAGTTGGTAAGTGGAACAACTAAAGTCTAACCCCAGGCCTTCTGGCTCAAGAGTCCAGGCTTTTAAATGCTCCCTAACTTCCCGGATAGCCATATTACCATGAAACCATGGAAACAAACTGGGAGCATAGCAGAGGAATAATCACAGGAAGGAAGCTATGAAGCAGACCTACTGAGTCACCACCTAAATAAGGCAGGAAAAGAGAAGGGTCCAGTGAGGGACCGCTAAGAGGTTAGCAGGAAGATGTCATAAGTAGTTTGATTTGTCATCACTGTAAGAGTGCAATAAAGCAAAGAAGTGCAATTAGAAAATTAAGGAGAACCAGAAAATATCCATAAGACGGCCTTAGTCTGAATGAGCCAAGGGAAACATGGCATGGTTTAAAGCACTGATGGAAAACAAAGAGAAAGGATCCATTTCAACTTGATGCTAGAGATGTCCTCAT
>NW_024415369.1:0-1525 GCF_014898765.1 Herpailurus yagouaroundi | reverse complement strand
AGGCTTAGGTTTCCGTTGAGTTTCCCGGTTTGGGGTAGGGTTAGGGTTAGGGTTAGCACCCAGGAGGCTCCAGGCGCCGAACCCACAGCAGGGCAGTGGTCTCCGCGAAGGGCTGAGTTGAGGGCACAAGGGACGGTGCCGGTCAGGATCCATCTTTGGCTGCCAAGGCCATACACGTCGATCCCCCCTGGTCCAGGAGGCCTCTGGAATCCGCTAGGACAGGTGCAGGCTGACATGGGAAATGACATGGGGATCTTCCAGCTTCCATGCCTAGTCAGCCTGCCCCGCATCTGGACTCCAGGCGCGTGATGTTGTCAGACGTTGGAATTGGGTCCCATGGGGAGAGAGCCTTAGCTAGGGTTAGGGTTCGGGGTAGGGATGTCGCCAGGGCCGAAGCGACTCAGGTCTCGTGAATTCCCTCGAGGGCTGAAGTGAGGGCCCGTGCCAGTAGGCGGCTCAATGGCAGGGTTAGGGATCGAGGCAGGCTTAGGTTTCCGTGGAGGGTCCCAGATTGGGTTAGGGTTAGGGTTAGGGTTAGCATCCAGGAGGCTCCAGGCGCCGAACCCACAGCAGGGCAATGGTCTCCGCGAAGGGCTGAGTTGAGGGCACAAGGGACGGTGCCGGTCAGGATCCGTCGTTGGCTGCCAACGCCACACTCCTCGATCCGCCCCTGGTCGAGGAGGCCTCCGGAATTCTCACGGAGAGCTGCAGCCGAGCCTGGGAAACGATGTGGGGAGCTTCCAGCTTCCATACCGAGTCAGCCTACCCCGCATCTGGACTCCAGGCGCGTGATGTTGTCAGAGGTTGGAATGGGTCCCATGGGGAGAGAGCGTTAGCTAGGGTTCGGGTTCGGGCTAGGGACGTCGCCAGGGCCGAAGCGACTCCGGTCTCGTGATCCCCCTTGAGGCCTGAAGTGAGGGCCCATGCAAGAAGGCGGCTCAATTACAGGGTTAGGGTTCGAGGGAGGCTTAGGTGTCGTTGGAGGTTCCCGGTTCGGGGTAGTGTTAGGGTTAGGGATAGCTCCCAGGAGGCTCCTGGCGCCGAACCCTCAGCAGGGCAGTGGTCTCCGCCAAGGTCTGAGTTGAGGGCACAAGGGACGGTGCCGGTCAGGATCCATCTTTGGCTGCCAAGGCCATACACGTCGATCCCCACTGGTCCAGGAGGCCTCTGGAATCCTCTCAGACAGGTGCAGGCTGACATGGGAAATGACATGGGGAGCTTCCAGCTTCCATGCCGAGTCAGCCTGCCCCGCATCTGGACGCCAGGTCCTTGATGTTGTCAGACGTTGGAATTGAGTCCCATGGGGAGAGAGCCATAGCTAGGGTTAGGGTTCGGGCTAGGGATGTCGCCAGGGCCGAAGCGACTCCAATCTCGTGATCTCCCTCGAGGGCTGAAGTGAGGGCCCATGCCAGAAGTCGGCTCAATGGCAGGGTTAGGGTTCGAGGGAGGCTTAAGTTTTGGTGGAGGTTCCCGGTTCGTGGTAGGGTTAGGGTTAGGGTTAGCTCCCAGGAGGCTCCAACGCCGA
>NW_024415368.1:0-1399 GCF_014898765.1 Herpailurus yagouaroundi | reverse complement strand
TGCTTATATCTTCTTCTGATCTGGAATAAACTTTTTCAATAGCTAGCTGGTCTCAAAGGTGCTGTGTCTGGTCCCAGAACCCAGAACTGGATTTACGCTGACAAGAGACTAGGACACTGCTGTCATTAACTGAGATGATGGGCCAGCAAGCATCATCTCTGATAAGATCATTTCGCTAAAGCTCATTCTCAATTTTTCCTATACCAAGATGCCAGAGGGCATGCCTCCAGCATCACTCGGTAATGGTAGCTCACCTTGGCAAAGGCTTTTCACAAAGATGGATTGGGGGGGTAAGTGATAAAGATACCCTTCTCCCCATTCTTCCCACCCCACCCCCTCCATGGTAGTCTGAAATATACTCTTTGGGAGTATATAGCTCACGGGTGACGGATATTCTCGCTAACCTCTGAGAGTCTACACTGAAGTGACGCTAAATACCATAGGTCCCTAGAGGCAGAAAGACGTCATCTCCGTTCGGGGGAAGCTGTTGCTCATACAGACTGTGTTTTGAGACTTTCTGTCTCTGTCCTTGTAAAGAGCTCTGTACTTCGCAGCCAGGTGACTGATGCACAGCTTTATTATAAGGACAAGCAGAGCAATTCCACGCACCCTTTAGAGTAGGTGTATCAGGGGGGTCTGGGTGGCTCAGTCGGTTAAGGGGCCGACTTCAGCTCAGGTCATGATCTCACGGTCTGTGAGTTTGAGCCCCGCGCCGGGCTCCGTGCTGACAGCTCGGAGCCTGGAGCCTGCTTCGGATTCCGTGTCTCCCTCGCTCTCTGCCCCTCCCCCACCGGCTCTCGCTCTCTCTCTCTCTCTCTCTCTCTCTCTCTCTCTGTCAAAAAAATGAATAAACGTTAAAAAACATAAAATTTAAAAAAAATTTAAAGTACGTATATCAAAAAAAGCACTCTTCGACGGTTTTGAAGATCTGAAATGTTTTGGTCTTCTAAAACCCTCCTGGGACAGGGACTGCTTTTGTTTCAGTGTCACGAAAAGACTAACTCTTAACTCCAGCTCCTTCCAGCGCTGTTACAGCCTCTGATAGCACGTCCTCAGCACAGGCCTCCTAATAGGCCACAGCCCGTCCGCGTCAGGACGCCCGCACAAGTACCAGCCGCTTCCGAGTAATCCCTAGATAAGAAAATAAAAGTGAACTCATTTATTCAAAGGTTAAAACATCGGAATGTGTGCCTGGTGCAATATGAAGCCCTCCTTATCTTTCATGATATTCCCTCATGATGGATTTCAGACAGCACCTGAGTAAGAACAATGTACAGTAGAACTGAAAAAAAAATAAAGTGTGTGTGTGTGTAATAGTAACTAGTTTCCACTAGTCTGGAATCTGAAATATATACAATATAAAAATAAATACAGGCAGGGGCACCTGGGTGGCACAGTC
>NW_024415367.1:0-5430 GCF_014898765.1 Herpailurus yagouaroundi | reverse complement strand
TTTTGTGAATGGTGTGAGAAAGTGGTCTAGTTTCAACCTTCTGCATGTTGCTGTCCAGTTCTCCCAGCACCATTTGTTAAAGAGACTGTCTTTTTTCCATTGGATGTTCTTTCCTGCTTTGTCAAAGATGAGTTGGCCATACGTTTGTGGGTCTAGTTCTGGGGTTTCTATTCTATTCCATTGGTCTATGTGTCTGTTTTTGTGCCAATACCATGCTGTCTTGATGATGACAGCTTTGTAGTAGAGGCTAAAGTCTGGGATTGTGATGCCTCCTGCTTTGGTCTTCTTCTTCAAAATTACTTTGGCTATTCGGGGCCTTTTGTGGTTCCATATGAATTTTAGGATTGCTTGTTCTAGTTTCGAGAAGAATGCTGGTGCAATTTTGATTGGGATTGCATTGAATGTGTAGATAGCTTTGGGTAGTATTGACATTTTGACAATATTTATTCTTCCAATCCATGAGCAGGGAATGTCTTTCCATTTCTTTAAATCTTCTTCAATTACCTTCATAAGCTTTCTATAGTTTTCAGCATACAGATCCTTTACATCTTTGGTTAGATTTATTCCTAGGTATTTTATGCTTCTTGGTGCAATTGTGAATGGGATCAGTTTCTTTATTTGTCTTTCTGTTGCTTCATTGTTAGTGTATAAGAATGCAACTGATTTCTGTACATTGATTTTGTATCCTGCAACTTTGCTGAATTCATGTATCAGTTCTAGCAGACTTTTGGTGGAGTCTATCGGATTTTCCATGTATAATATCATGTCATCTGCAAAAAGCGAAAGCTTGACTTCATCTTTGCCAATTTGGATGCCTTTGATTTCCTTTTGTTGTCTGATTGCTGATTCTAGAACTTCCAGCACTATGTTAAACAACAGCGGTGAGAGTGGGCATCCCTGTCGTGTTCCTGATCTCAGGGAAAAAGCTCTCAGTTTTTCCCCGTTGAGGATGATGTTAGCTGTGGGCTTTTCATAAATGGCTTTTATGATCTTTAAGTATGTTCCTTCTATCCCGACTTTCTCAAGGGTTTTTATTAAGAAAGGGTGCTGGATTTTGTCAAAGGCCTTTTCTGCATCGATTGACAGGATCATATGGTTTTTCTCTTTTTTTTTTGTTAATGTGATGTATCACGTTGATTGATTTGCGAATGTTGAACCAGCCCTGCATCCCAGGAATGAATCCCACTTGATCATGGTGTATAATTCTTTTTATATGCTGTTGATTTCGATTTGCTAGTATCTTATTGAGAATTTTGGCATCCATATTCATCAGGGATATTGGCCTGTAGTTCTCTTTTTTTACTGGGTCTCTGTCTGGTTTAGGAATCAAAGTCATACTGGCTTCATAGAATGAGTCTGGAAGTTTTCCTTCCCTTTCTATTTCTTGGAATAGCTTGAGAAGGATAGGTATTATCTCTGCTTTAAACGTCTGGTAGAACTCCCCTGGGAAGCCATCTGGTCCTGGACTCTTATTTGTTGGGAGATTTTTGATAACCGATTCAATTTCTTCGCTGGTGATGGGTCTGTTCAAGCTTTCTATTTCCTCCTGATTGAGTTTTGGAAGAGTGTGGGTGGGTGTTCAGGAATTTGTCCATTTCTTCCAGGTTGTCCAATTTGTTGGCATATAATTTTTCATAGTATTCCCTGATAATTGTTTGTATCTCTGAGGGATTGGTTGTAATCATTCCATTTTCATTCATGATTTTATCTATTTGGGTCATCTCCCGTTTCTTTTTGAGAAGCCTGGCTAGAGGTTTGTCAATTTTGTTTATTTTTTCAAAAAACCAACTCTTGGTTTCGTTGATCTGCTCTACAGTTTTTTTAGATTCTATATTGTTTATTTCTGCTCTGATCTTTATTATTTCTCTTCTTCTGCTGGGTTTAGGCTGCCTTTGCTGTTCTGCTTCTAGTTCCTTTAGGTGTGCTGTTAGATTTTGTATTTGGGATTTTTCTTCTTTCTGGAGATAGGCCTGGATTGCAATGTATTTGCCTCTCAGGACTGCCTTCGCTGCGTCCCAAAGCGTTTGGATTGTTGTATTTTCATTTTCGTTTGTTTCCATATATTTTTTAATTTCTTCTCGAATTGCCTGGTTGAGCCACTCATTCGTTAGTAGGGTGTTCTTTAACCTCCATGCTTTTGGAGGTTTTCCAGACTTTTTTCTGTGGTTGATTTCAAGCTTCATAGCATTGTGGTCTGAAAGTATGCATGGTATGATTTCAATTCTTGTAAACTTATGAAGGGCTGTTTTGTGACCCAGTATATGATCTATCTTGGAGAATGTTCCATGTGCACTCGAGAAGAAAGTATATTCTGTTGCTTTGGGATGCAGAGTTCTAAATATATCTGTCAAGTCCATCTGATCCAATGTCTCATTCAGGGCCCTTGTTTCTTTATTGACCGTGTGTCTAGATGATCTATCCATTTCTGTAAGTGGGGTGTTAAAGTCCCCTGCAATTACCACATTCTTATCAATAAGGTTGCTTGTGTTTATGAGTAATTGTTTTATATATTTGGGCGCTCCGGTATTCGGCGCATAGACATTTATAATTGTTAGCTCTTCCTGATGGATAGACCCTGTCACTATTATATAATGTCCTTCTTCATCTCTTGTTACAGCCTTTAATTTAAAGTCTAGTTTGTCGGATATAAGTATGGCTACTCCAGCTTTCTTTTGGCTTCCAGTAGCATGATAAATAGTTCTCCATCCCCTCACTCTCAATCTAAAGGTGTCCTCAGGTCTAAAATGAGTCTCTTGTAGACAGCAAATAGATGGGTCTTGTTTTTTTATCCATTCTGATACCCTATGTCTTTTGGTTGGTGCATTTAATCCATTTACATTCAGTGTTATTATAGAAAGATATGGGTTTAGAGTCATTGTGATGTCTGTATGTTTTATGCTTGTAGTGATGTCTCTGATACTTTGTCTCACAGGGTCCCCCTTAGGATCTCTTGGAGGGCTGGTTTAGTGGTGACAAATTCCTTCAGTTTTTGTTTGTTTGGGAAGACCTTTATCTCTCCTTCTATTCTAAATGACAGACTTGCTGGATAAAGGATTCTCGGCTGCATATTTTTTCTGTCTAGCACACTGAAAATCTCGTGCCAATTCTTTCTGGCCTGCCAAGTTTCAAAAGAGAGATCAGTCACGAGTCTTATAGGTCTCCCTTTATATGTGAGGGCACGTTTACCCCTTGCTGCTTTCAGAATTTTCTCTTTATCCTTGTATTTTGCCAGTTTCACTATGATATGTCGTGCAGAAGATCGATTCAAGTTACGTCTGAAGGGAGTTCTCTGTGCCTCTTGGATTTCAATGCCTTTTTCCTTCCCCACTTCAGGGAAGTTCTCAGCTATGATTTCTTCAAGTACCCCTTCAGCACCTTTCCCTCTCTCTTCCTCCTCTGGGATACCAATGATGCGTATATTATTTCTTTTTAGTGTATCACTTAGTTCTCTAATTTTCCCCTCATACTCCTGGATTTTTTTATCTCTCTTTTTCTCAGCTTCCTCTTTTTCCATAACTTTATCTTCTAGTTCACCTATTCTCTCCTCTGCCTCTTCAATCCGAGCCGTGGTGGTTTCCATTTTGTTATGCATTTCGTTTAAAGCGTTTTTCAGCTCCTCGTGACTGTTCCTTAGTCCCTTGATCTCTGTAGCAAGAGATTCTCTGCTGTCAGCTATACTGTTTTCAAGCCCAGCGATTAATTTTATGACTATTATTCTAAATTCACTTTCTGTTATATTATTTAAATCCTTTTTGATCAGCTCATTAGCTGTTGTTATTTCCTGGAGATTCTTCTGAGGGGAATTCTTCCGCTTGGTCATTTTGGATAGTCCCTGGCATGGTGAGGACCTGCAGGGCACTTCCCCTGTGCTGTGGTGTATACCTGGAGTTGGTGGGCGGAGCCGCAGTCAGACCTGATGTCTGCCCCCAGCCCACCGCTGGGGCCACAGTCAGACTGGTGTGTGCCTTCTCTTCCCCTCTCCTAGGGGCGGGATTCACTGTGGGGTGGGGTGGCCTGTCTGGGCTACTTGCACACTGCCAGGCTTGTGATGCTGGGGATCTGGCGTCTTAGCTGGGGTGGGTAGGCAAGGTGCACAGGGGCAGGAGGGGCAGGCTTAGCTTGCTTCTCCTTAGGTGATCCACTTCAGGAGGGGCCCTGTGGCAGCAGCAGGGAGTCAGATCCGCTGCCGGAGGTTTGGCTCAGCAGAAGCGCAGAGTTGGGTGTTTGCGGGAGCGAGCAAGTTCCCTGGCAGGAACTGGTTCTCTTTGGGATTTTGGCTGGGGGATGGGCGGGGAAGATGGCGCTGGCGAGCGCCTTTGTTCCCCACCAAACTGAGCTCTGTTGTCCGGGGGCTCAGCAGCTTTCCTTCCCTTTGTCCTCCAGCCTTCCCGCTTTCCGAGCAGAGCTGTTAACTTATGACCTCCCAGACGCTAAGTCGCGCTTGCTGTCGGAACACAGTCCCTCAGGCCCCTCCGCTTCTGCCAGCCAGACTCGGGGGCTCTGCTTGGCCGGCGAGCCGCCCCTCCGCCCCAGCTCCCTCCCGCCAGTCCGTGGAGCGCGCACCGCCTCGCCGCCCTTCCTACCCTCTTCCCTGGGCCTCTCGTCTGCGCTTGGCTCCGGCGACTCCGTTCTGCTAATCCTCTGGCGGTTTTCTGGGTTATTTAGGCAGGTGTAGGTGGAATCTAAGTGATCACCAGAACGCGCGGTGAGCCCAGCGTCCTCCTACGCCGCCATCTTCCTAGAGTCTCCCTGGTTTTACTTTCCCGTATGTTATTTTAAAGAGTATTTCTAGTGACTGTCGATTTCTCTATATCTACTTTAACTCTGTCAGTTAAGTGTTTGAAGGTATGTTATTGTGTGTATACATATTTAGAACTGTGAAGCATTTCTGCTGAATTTAATTAAATTCTCTGTTCACAAGGTATGATACTTTTAAAAACATTGAAGTCTGGGGCGCCTGGGTGGCTCAGTCAGTTAAGGGGCAGACTTCGGCTCAGGTCATGATCTCGCGGTCAGTGAGTTCGAGCCCTGCGTTGGGCTCTGTGCTGACAGCTCAGAGCCTGGAGCCTGTTTCAGATTCTGTGTCTCCCTCTCTCTCTGCCCCTCCCCTGTTCATGCTCTGTCTCTCTCTGTCTCAAAAATAAATAAACGTTAAAAAAAAAAAAAGATTTAAAAAACATTGAAGTCTACTATATTAAATGCAAGCACATTTTCACCAGTTTGTTGTTTCTGTTATTGTTAGAATTGAAAAGTACAGCGTTTTCCATTTATTTATCTCCAACATTCCTTATGTATGTTTCCTGTGTATGTCAAATCCATGGGTTTTGTTATTTTACCTACTCTGGTCATTTCAGCCTTTTACTTGAATATGCATTCATTTACATTTTGTGTAATCACTTACATAATTTAGTTCATATTGGCCATAAAACT
>NW_024415366.1:0-1069 GCF_014898765.1 Herpailurus yagouaroundi | reverse complement strand
TCAAAATGTCAATACTACCCAAAGCTATCTACACATTCAATGCAATCCCAATCAAAATTGCACCAGCATTCTTCTCAAAACTAGAACAAGCAATCCTAAAATTCATATGGAACCACAAAAGGCCCCGAATAGCCAAAGTGATTTTGAAGAAGAAGACCAAAGCAGGAGGCATCACAATCCCAGACTTTCGCCTCTACTACAAAGCTGTCATCATCAAGACAGCATGGTATTGGCACAAAAACAGACACATAGACCAATGGAATAGAATAGAAACCCCAGAACTAGACCCACAAACGTATGGCCAACTCATCTTTGACAAAGCAGGAAAGAACGTCCAATGGAAAAAAGACAGTCTCTTTAACAAATGGTGCTGGGAGAACTGGACAGCAACATACAGAAGGTTGAAACTAGACCGCTTTCTCACACCATTCACAAAAATAAACTCAAAATGGATCAAGGACCTGAATGTGAGACAGGAAACCATCAAAACCTTAGACGAGAAAGCAGGAAAAGACCTCTCTGACCTCAGCCGTAGCAATCTCTTACTCGACACATCCCCAAAGGCAAGGGAATTAAAAGCAAAAGTGAATTACTGGGACCTCATGAAGATAAAAAGCTTCTGCACAGCAAAGGAAACAACCAACAAAACTAAAAGTCAACCAACGGAATGGGAAAAGATATTTGCAAATGACATATCGGAGAAAGGGCTAGTATCCAAAATCTATAAAGAGCTCACCAAACTCCACACCCGAAAAGCAAATAACCCAGTGAAGAAATGGGCAGAAAACATGAATAGATACTTCTCTAAAGAAGACATCCGGATGGCCAACAGGCACATGAAAAGATGTTCAGCGTCGCTCCTTATCAGGGAAATACAAATCAAAACCACACTCAGGTATCACCTCACGCCAGTCCGAGTGGCCAAAATGAACAAATCAGGAGACTATAGATGCTGGAGAGGATGTGGAGAAACGGGAACCCTCTTGCACTGTTCTTGGGAATGCAAATTGGTGCAGCCGCTATGGAAAGCAGTGTGGAGGTTCCTCAGAAAATTAAAAATAGACCTACC
>NW_024415365.1:0-1861 GCF_014898765.1 Herpailurus yagouaroundi | reverse complement strand
CACCAGTCAGACTGTGGCCCCAGCGGTGGGCTGGGGGCAGACATCAGGTCGGACTGCGGCCCCGCCCACCAACTCCAGTTATACACCACAGCACAGAGGAAGGGCCCTGAAGGTCCTCACCACGCCAGGGACTATCCAAAATGACCAAGCGGAAGAATTCCCCTCAGAAGAATCTCCAGGAAATAACAACAGCTAATGAGCTGATCAAAAAGGATTTAAATAATATAACAGAAAGTGAATTGAGAATAATAGTCATAAAATTAATCGCTGGGCTTGAAAACAGTATAGAGGACAGCAGAGAATCTCTTGCTACAGAGATCAAGGGACTAAGGAACAGTCACGAGGAGCTGAAAAACTCTTTAAACAAAATGCAAAACAAAATGGAAACCACCACGGCTCAGATTGAAGAGGCAGAGGAGAGAATAGGTGAACTAGAAGATAAAGTTATGGAAAAAGAGGAAGCTGAGAAAAAGAGAGATAAAAAAATCCAGGAGTATGAGGGGAAAATTAGAGAACTAAGTGATACACTAAAAAAAAATAATATACGCATAATTGGTATCCCAGAGGAGGAAGAGAGAGGGAAAGGTGCTGAAGGGGTACTTGAAGAAATAATAGCTGAGAACTTCCCTGAACTGGGGAAGGAAAAAGGCACTGAAATCCAAGAGACACAGAGAACTCCCTTCAGACGTAACTTGAATCGATCTTCTGCACAACATATCATAGTGAAACTGGCAAAATACAAGGATAAAGAGAAAATTCTGAAAGCAGCAAGGGATAAGCGTGCCCTCACATATAAAGGGAGACCTATAAGACTCATGACTGATCTCTCTTTTGAAACTTGGCAGGCCAGAAAGAATTGGCACGAGATTTTCAGTGTGCTAGACAGAAAAAATATGCAGCCGAGAATCCTTTATCCAGCAAGTCTGTCATTTAGAATAGAAAGAGAGATAAAGGTCTTCCCAAACAAACAAAAACTGAAGGAATTTGTCACCACTAAACCAGCCCTACAAGAGATCCTAAGGGGGACCCTGTGAGACAAAGTACCAGAGACATCACTACAAGCATAAAACCATACAGACAACACAATGACTCTAAACCCATATCTTTCTATAATAACACTGAATGTAAATGGATTAAATGCGCCAACCAAAAGACATAGGGTATCAGAATGGATAAAAAAAACAAGACCCATCTATTTGCTGTCTACAAGAGACTCATTTTAGATCTGAGGATACCTTTAGATTGAGAGTGAGGGGATGGAGAACTATTTATCATGCTACTGGAAGCCAAAAGAAAGCTGGAGTAGCCATACTTATATCAGACAAACTAGACTTTAATTTAAAGGCTGTAACAAGAGATGAAGAAGGACATTATATAATAGTGACAGGGACTATCCATCAGGAAGAGCTAACAATTATAAATGTCTATGCGCCGAATACCGGAGCCCCCAAATATATAAAACAATTACTCATAAACATAAGCAACCTTATTGAGAAGAATGTGGTAATTGCAGGGGACTTTAACACCCCACTTACAGAAATGGATAGATCATCTAGACACACGGTCAATAAAGAAACAAGGGCCCTGAATGAGACATTGTATCAGATGGACTTGACAGATATATTTAGAACTCTGCATCCCAAAGCAAGAGAATATACTTTCTTCTCGAGTGCACATGGAACATTCTCCAAGATAGATCATATACTGGGTCACAAAACAGCCCTTCATAAGTTTACAAGAATTGAAATTATACCATGCATACTTTCAGACCACAATGCTATGAAGCTTGAAATCAACCACAGAAAAAAGTCTGGAAAACCTCCAAAAGCATGGAGGTTAAAGAACACCCTACTAACGAATG
>NW_024415364.1:0-1331 GCF_014898765.1 Herpailurus yagouaroundi | reverse complement strand
CGTTGTGGTCCGAAAGTATGCATGGTATGATTTCAATTCTTGTATACTTACAAAGGGCTGTTTTGTGACCCAGTATGTGATGTATCTTGGAGAATGTTTCATGTGCACTCGAGAAGAAAGTATATTCTGTTGCTTTGGGATACAGAGTTCTAAATATATCTGTCAAGTCCATCTGATCCAATGTATCATTCAGGGCCCTTGTTTCTTTATTAACTGTGTGTCTAGATGATCTATCTATTTCTGTAAGGGGAGTTTTAAAGTCCCTTGCAATTATCACATTCTTATCAATAAGGTTGCTTATGTTTATGAGTAATTGTTTTATATATTTGGGGGGTCCTGTATTCGGTGCATAGACATTTATAATTGTTAGCTCTTCCTGATGGATAGACCCTATGATTATTATATAATGCCCTTCTTCATCTCTTGTTACGGCCTTTAATTTAAAGTCTAGTTTGTCTGATATAAGTATGGCTACTCCAGCCTTCTTTTGACTTCCAGTGGCATGATAAATAGTTCTCCATCCCCTCACTCTCAATCTGAAGGTGTCCTCTGGTCTAAAATGAATCTCTTGTAGACAGCAAATAGATGGGTCTTGTTTTTTATCCATTCTGATACCCTATGTCTTTTGGCTGGCGCATTTAGTCCATTTACATTCAGTGTTATTATAGAAAGATATGGGTTTAGAGTCATTGTGATCTGTATGTTTTATGCTTGTAGTGATGTCTCTGGTACTTTGTCTCACAGGATCCTCCTTAGGATCTCTTGTAGGGCTGGTTTAGTGGTGATGAATTCCTTCAGTTTTTGTTTGTTTGGGAAGACCTTTATCTCTCCTTGTATTCTAAATGACAGACTTGCTGGATAAAGGATTCTCGGCTGCATATTTTTTCTTTTCATCACATTGAAGATCTCCTGCCATTCCTTTCTGGCCTGCCAAGTTTCAGTAGAGAGATCTGTCACGAGTCTTTTCGTCTCCCTTTATATGTTAGAGCATGTGTATCTCTAGCTGATTTCAGAATTTTCTCTTTATCCTTGTATTTTGCCAGTTTCATTATGATATGTCGTGCAGAAGATCGATTCAAGTTCGGTCTGAAGGGAGTTCTCTGTGCCTCTTGGATTTCAATGCCTTTTTCCTTCCCCAGATCAGGGAAGTTCTCAGCTATAATTTCTTCAAGTACTGCTTCAGCACCTTTCCCTCTCTCTTCCTCCTCTGGGATACCAATTATGCGTATATTATTTCTTTTTAGTGTATCACTTAGTTCTCTAATTTTCCCCTCATACTCCTGAATTTTTTTATCTCTCTCTCAGCTTCCTCTTTTTCCATAACTTTATCT
>NW_024415363.1:0-1274 GCF_014898765.1 Herpailurus yagouaroundi | reverse complement strand
CCCCCCCCCACATCACACACACACTCCTCCACCTGTAAAGGAGGGGGCGGGGGACCAGCCACCACTTTATCTCCTGGCCCGGGATTCCTGAAAGCAACAAAGGACCCAGGCCTCCTTGGAAGGAACGGCCCGAAAGGTCGCTCCGAGGCCGCTCTGTGCCTGCGTCCCACACAGTTTCCTGGGGAGAGTGGGCAGCCGAGCCCCGTTGCTATGCCCTGGCCAGTCCGGGGACCCTGCTGGGGCCACACGGCTCCCCCACAGGCTGGAATGAGCAGTCCTGGCCAGTCGGGCCGGGTCTGGGGCAGGCACGGCCCCAGGTCCCTGGGATTCCCCGGGGCCTCTTGGGAGGGAGGGACAGAGGGAGCCCCAGGGTCACCGGAGCCCCAGGCAAAGCAGGCTGGCATGATGCAGGGGGACTCCTCACTGCCTGCGGGGCCCAGCCAGGGGCCCTCTCTCAGCCTGGAGCAGGCAGGGCTGCAGCCCCAAGGGCCAGACTCCGAACACAAACCACAGAACATCTCAGTAGGTGAGGCAGGTGGGCTGTGGTGACCGTGGAGGGTCCCCGGCCCAGACACTTCCAGGGGGAGTGCGTGCCATTCACTCACCCGGAACCCACAGCCAGCTTGGTGTCGAGACAGAAACCTCCCCTTTCACGCGGGCTGGACTCTGCTGCAGGGTCTGGGGAGGCCAGGCCGTCAGCCCCAGCCTCACGGCGTGGCCGAGGGGCCTGTGCACTTCACCGAGCGCACGCCTGTGCCCATGCCTCCCCTTCCCTTCTAGAAACTGGCGTACGCCATCACACCCGAGCAGGAGCGCGAGCTGGTGGACAGCGGGGAGGTGCGCCAGTTCAGGGTGAGTGCCCCCTTGCCGTCTCGGGCCTCCTTGAGCCACGAGGCCACGTTCATTCCCTGAGCAAACACTGGGAGCGGGCCGTGCGGTGTCGGGCCTGCCCCGAGCACCCCTGTACCGGGCGGGGCAGCAAGGGGGCAGAAAGAGGGAGCAGAGGGGTCGCGCGTGGGGCGCGGGCCCCGGGAGGGGGCCTCCCGCGTGAGGGAGGGGGCTGCCCCACCGGGGACCAGGGAGGGAGATGGTCTGCAACAGCTCAGAGCCTTGCCCGCCCTTGCTCTTGGGGGGCAGGAGGCCGGGAGGTCTGGAGCCCGACCTGAGGGGGTCACTCAGGCTGCTTCGGGTTGGGGGGGGGCGCTGCAGAGAGGCAGGAGGGCGCCCGGGGTGGGAGGAGCCGGGTCCCACGGGGCCTGCGGCAGAACTGGGTC
>NW_024415362.1:0-8269 GCF_014898765.1 Herpailurus yagouaroundi | reverse complement strand
AAGTGAATATGTGTATATATATATATATATATATATATATATATATATATAATTTAAAAGCTTTTTAAAAAAAGTATTGCCATATAGGAAGTATGGCCTCGTAGCCCTTCTTGGATATTTATTGAACTGAATTGAATTGTATTAGTTAGTTGATATAGAAAAATAAGGGGTGTTCTTAATATAGGATTATTTAGGTAGCCAAATATTTTAAAATCTGTTTCATAGATCTATAATTTATACAAATGAATACAACCATTTTTAGAGTACAATTCGATAAGTTTACCTAATACATATTTCCATGTAATCATAGCCTCACTTCTGATAATGAAGATTTCAACACGCACCAAAAATTCTCTTCTGACCCTTTATAACCAATTCCCCTGAAATCCTTGGCACAGGTAACTACTAATCAAATTTTTATCACTATACATGAGTTTTGTTTGTTCTAGAACTTTATATAAATGAAATTATATAGTGTTCTATCTTCTCTCTTTGACTTCATTCATGGCAAAAGTTTTGAGATTCATCCAAGTTGTTGCACATAGTTTGTCTCATTTTATTCATGAACACTATTTCATCATAAGAATATGCCACATTTGTTTAACCATTTGATTGATGGAAATTTGGATTGTTTCAAAATAGGATCATTTTAAGATAGCTTGCTCCAGGGAGACAGTTGACAGACAATCTCCAGCCGTCACACCTCATATGGGCTGTAGGGGCAGTCACATCCATATCACACTTCCCCCAGGCTGTTACTAGCCAGTGACTAAGCCCTAAGCCAAGCCATTTTCACTCAACATAGGACGCTTCTCACAAGCCATACTTTTTTTGGGTATCCCATCAGTGGGGCAGAGATTTTCTCAAAACTACAGCATGAGATTATTACTATAGAATCTTTTCTTCATTCTCTTTTTTCACAGCTGTTAGACTTGTAGCGTGCTCTGAAGGCTCTCACCTCATAATGACCCTTTACCTTTAACATGTGTTTCTTCCAACAATCTCTTGTATGTATTATCCCATGTTGATGTCTGCTTCTCATAGAACCCAGTCATTAATCCTCTTTGGTAAATATCTGGGGATAAAATTAATCATGTATTATCACTGTTTGATTTCTCTGAGAAAGAGAGGATCTTTGGTGTAGAGTCCTTTTTCTCCTTTATCAGGAACAGCTTGCCCTTGAATGAGTTATACATTGACTTAACCCTGGTTGTTAGAGTTATAGGGATGGCAGCTGGGAGAAGTGGTGGTTGCATTTGGTTTTTGGCTGAAATAATTATGCATTATTTTTCTGCATAGGTAGGGTACTACCACTAATAGGCAAGGATGGCAAACTTCCATAGGGCCAGAATGTTTAGAAAAAATATAGGAAATAAATATTTTGGGGTCATCCACCTAGATAGTCTCATCCTGCATGTTAAGATCCCTGATTTTCCAAATTAGGGCCATGATTTTGGAATAAAACTTCTGGTGTTGACTGAGTATTCAGCTCTTGATCTTCCGGTGTTTTACGTTCATTCCTTGCATACAATGAAAGCCTCTCTGTATGCTACAAAAGGAACTCTCTGACTCTCATTCTTAGTTATCTACTGTTTGATAATTATCATCAGCTTTTAATTATAACCTTATATACCATCAAGGCAATTCCATTATTTCTATATGTATTATCATACCCACTAGTACATTATCCTCCATCAGCATTATCCCAGCTCAAAATGGATGAAAGTTTTAATAACTGGAGTGCCATCCAGTGCCAGGAGCTGTCTTCACACCATCTGCCCCAAGGTATGAAGTCTTCATTCCCAGATAATTCATAGATAATCCACTCTCTCAAACCCATTTTACAGCTTGCTTTCTTACCCCACTCTTAGGGCCAACTGTCATAGGTTGATTTTCTGGGAAGCAGACACTGAGAGGGATTTAGGAGTGCTAAACTTTTGTTGAGGAGTAACACCTGTGAGAAATAAAAGGTGTGAAGTAGAATTGGGTAGGGGAAGAAATCAGACAGTAATCCAGACCTGGAAATGTCTCAGATCGCCCAACAGGGAGTTCCAGATCAAAGATCAGCAATTAAAGGAATCTCGTGTTGCATAGAAGTCTCATATTATCTCCTTGCTTACTGTTTGGTGGCCACACTGATAATAGCATGATCTCAGACTGAAAGCTAAGGCAGGCCACTGCAGAGAGGAACAGGTGGAAAGTATCCTTTAAGCACATTCTGTACAATGGGGCAGTGTATACTTTCTTGGAAGGAAATCTGAGTGACAAGAAATCTGAGTGACCCACCTGTGTCTACTACATATGAGTATATGGTCAATTCCATAAGGTATCGCCAAACTATTTTCCAAAATGGTTGTACTATCTTACACTGTCAAAAGCAATGAATGAGAACTCTAGTTGTTCCACTAACTTGCCAACACTTGATTTGGCAGGTCTTTTAATATTGGCTATTCTAATGGGTATGCAGTACAATCTCATTGTAGTTTTAATTTACATTTTAATGATGAGCATCTTTTCATGTGTTAATTTGGACGTTTGTGCATTTTATTTTTTTATATTAAATATAATTTATTGTCAAATTGGTTTCCATACAACACCCAGTGCTCATCCAAACAGGTGCCCTCCTCAGTGCCCATCATCCACTTTTCTCTCTCCCCTATCCCCCATCAACCCTCAGTTTGTTCTCAGTATCTGAGAGTCTCTTATGTTTTGCCTCTCTCCCTCTCTCTAACTTTTTCCCCCCCTTTACCCTCCCCCAGGGGCTTCTGTTAACTTTCTCAGGATCCACATATGAGTGAAAAAATATGGTATCTGTCTTTCTCTGCCTGACTTATTTCACTTAACATAATACCCTCTAGTTCCACCCACGTTGCTAAAAATGGTCAGATTTCATTCTTTCTCATTGCCAAGTAGTATTCCATTGTATATATAAACCACATCTTCTTTATCCATTCGTCAGTTGATGGACATTTAGGCTCTTTCCATAATTTGGCTATTGTTGAAAGTGCTGCTATAAACATTGGGGACAAGTGCCCCTATGCATCAGCATTCCTGGATCCCTTGGGTAAATTCCTAGCAGTGCTATTGTTGGGTCATAAGATAGATCTATTTTTAATCTTTTGAGGAACCTCCACACTGTTTTCCAGAGTGGCTGCACCAGTTGGCATTCCCACCAACAGTGCAAGAGGATTCTCATTTCTCCACATCCTCGCCAACATCTATAGTCTCCTGATTTATTAATTTTAGCCACTCTAACTGGGATGCAGTGGTATCTCAGTGTGGGTTTGATTTGTATTTCCCTGATGAGGAGTGACGTTGAGCATCGTTTCATGTGTCTGTTGGCCACCTTGATGTCTTCTTTAGAAAAGTGTCTATTCATGTCTTCTGCCCATTTCTTCACTGGATTATTTGTTTTTTGGGTGTGGAGTTTGGTGGGTTCTTTATAGATTATGGATACTAGCCCCTTGTCCAATATGTCATTTGCAAATATATTTTTCTATTCCATCGGTTGCCTTTTAGTTTTGTTGATTGTTTCCTTTGCAGTGCAGAATCTTTTTATCTTGATGAGGTCCCAATAGTTCATTTTTGCTTTTAAATACCTTTCCTTTGGATATGTGTTGAGTAAGAAATTGCTGCGGCTGAGGTCAAAGAAGTTTTTTCCGGCTTTCTCCTCTAGGATTTTGATGGTTTCCTTTCTCACATTCAGATCCTTCATCCATTTTGAGTTTACTTTTGTGAATGGTGTAAGAAAGTGGTCTAGTTTCATTCTTCTGCATGTTACTGCCCATTTCTCCCAGGACCATTTGTTAAAGAGATTGTCTTTTTTCCATTGGATATCTTTCCTGCTTTGTCAAAGATTAGTTGGCCATACATTTGTAGGTCCGATTCTGGGTTCTCTATTCTATTCCATTGGTCTATGTATCTGTTTTTGTGCCAATACCATGCTGTCTTAATGATAACAGCTTGGTAGTAGAGGCTAAAGTCTGGGATTGTGATGCCTTCAACTTTGGTCTTCTTCTTCGATATTACTTTGGCTATTCTGGGTCTTCTGTAGTTCCATACAAATTTTAGGATTGCTTGTTCTAGCTTCGAGAAGACTGCTGGTGCAATTTTGATTGGGATTGCATTGAATGTGTAGATTGTTTTGAGTAGTATTGACATTTTAACAATACTTATTCTTCCAGTCCATGAACAAGGAATATTTTTCCATTACTTTGTATTTTCTTCAAATTCCTTCATAAGTTTTCTATATTTTTCAGCATATAGATCTTTTACATCTTTGGTTAGATTTATTCCTAGGTATTTTATGATTCTTGGTGCAATTGTGAATGGAATCAGTTTCTTTATTTCTCTTTCTGTTGCTTCATTATTGGTGTATAAAAATGCAACAGATTCCTGTACATTAATTTTGTATCCTGTGACTTTGCTGAATTCATGAACCATTCTAGCAGACTTGTTGGAGTCTGTCGGGTTTTCCATGTAGAGTATCATGCCATCTGCAAAAAAGTGAAAGTTTCACTTCATCTTTGCCAATTTTGATGGTTTTGATTTCCTTTTGTTGTCTGATTGCTGATGCTAGGACTTTCAACATTATGTTAAACAACAGCGGTGAGAGTGGACATCCCTGTCATGTTCCTGAGCTCAGGGGGAAAGCTCTCAGTTTTTCCCCATTGAGGATGATATTAGCTGTGGGCTTGTCATAAATGGCTTCTATGATGTTTAACTATGTTCCTTTTATCCCAACTTTTCAAGGGTTTTGATTAAGAATGGATGCTGTATTTTGTCAAATACTATTTCTGCATCGACTGACAGGATCATATGGTTCTTATCTTTTCTTTTATTAATGCAATGTATCACATTGATTGATTTGTGAATATTGAACCAGTCCTACAGCCAGGAATGAATCCCACTTAATCATGGTGAATAATTCTTTTTATATGCTGTTGAATTCGATTTGTTAGTATCTTGTTGAGAATTTTTGCATCCATATTCATCAGGGATATTGGCCTGTAGTTCTTTTTTTTTTTTTTCCTGGGTCTCTGGTTTGGGAGTCAAGGTAATGCTGGCTTTATAGAATGAGTCTGAAATTTTTCCTTCCTTTTCTATTTTTTGGAACAGCTTGAGAAGGATAGGTATTATCACACCTTAAATGTCTGGTAGAATTCCCCAGGGAATCCATCTGGTCCAGGACTCTTATTTGTTGGGAGATTTTTGATAACTGATTCAATTTCTTTGCTGGTTATGGGTCTATTCAAGTTTTCTATTACTTCCTGTTTGAGTTTTGGAAGTCTGTGGGTGCTTAGGAGTTTGTTCATTTCTTCCAGGTTGTCCAGTTTGTTGGCATATAATTTTTCATAGTATTCCCTGATAATTGCTTGTATCTCTGAGGGATTAGTTGTAATAATTCCATTTTCATTTCTGATTTTATCTATTTGAGTCCTCTCTCTTTTCTTTTTGAAAAGTCTGGCTAGAGGTTTGTCAATTTTGTTTATTTTTTCAAAAAAACAAACTCTCGATTTTATTGATCTTCTCTACTGTCTTTTTTTTTTTTTTTTTGGTTTCTATATTGTTTATTTCTGCTGGGTTTTGGGTGTCTTTGTTGTTCTGCTTCTAGTTCCTTTAGGTGTGCTATTAGATTTTTTATTTGGGATTGTTTTTTGTTTCTTGAGATAGGCCTGGATTAAATGTATTTTCCTCAGGACTGCCTTTGCTGTCTCCCAAAGCATTTGGATTATTATATTTACATTTTCATTTTTTCCATATATATATATATATATATATATATATATATATATAAATTTCTTCTCTAATTGCCTGGTTGATCCATTCATTCCTTAGTAGGTCTGTTTTTCTGAGAGCTAGCCGGATGCTGGATTCTTGCCACAGCACTCTAGAGTACACATAGGAGCCGGCTTCGAAGTTAGGGAAAGTGTGGGTGGAGCACTCAGGGTGCTGGGGTGCCCCTGGGCCAGTGGGTAGGTCCTCAGAGCTTCAAGTCTCAGGAATGGAACAGGGGGATTGACGAAGAGTGGTAAATTTCATTAAATGTCAGTTTTTCAAAGTTATATGACAATTCATATCTTTACCATCAAGATTTAAAGAAATCACTTCCCCTACATCCTACTGAGTACTTCAGCCAGCCCAGGTGACCATCTGGGTTGTTGGCGGGCAGTCCAGATTGCTTGTTTCTTACTTCCCCACCTGGAAAACGATGCACATATGATTACTTATTTTCAGTCTTGTCGCAAAGCTGCAGGCAGTCAGATGCCTGAGAAGTCATTTTGAAGAAGTTAATACAGCCCTTCCCATCTCCTACAGCCTCCTCAGTGAACAGCCTAGGTCAGTGTCAGAAGGAACTAAAAATAGCTAGAAATGATCTAGCTAGTCCTACTCAAGTGGCTGGGTCACATGAGGCACCAGGAGAAAATCACGGAGTCTGATGTGCAGCTCCAAGAACTGCCAATGCCTGTTTACTGAAAGCCTGGGTGTGATTTTGGCAGAAGAGCATATCATAGATTCTAGGGAAGATGGCGGCATAAGAGGACGCTGGGATCACCACGTCCTGATGGTCATGTAGATTCCACCAACACCTGCCTAAACCCAGAAAACCTCCAGAAGACTAGCAGAATGGCATCTCCGGAGCCAAGTGCAGATGAGAGGCCCACAGAAGCAGGTAGGAAGGGCCGTGAGGCAGTGCGCACGGACTGGCGGGAGGGAGCGGGGGTGGAGGGGCAGCCTGCCGGCCAAGCAGAGTCCCAGAGTCTGGCTTGCAAAAGCGGAGGGGCCGAAAGGAGTGTGTTCCGACAGCAAGCAGGACTTGACATCTGGAAGGTTATAAGCTAAGAGCTCTGCTGGAGAACGGGAGGGCTGGAGGACAACGGGAGGGAGAGTTGTTGAACCCTGGATGACAGAGCGCAGCTTGGCGGGGAGCAAAGGCCCTCGCCAGCACCATCTGCCTCACCCATCCCCCAGCCAAAATCCCAAAGGGAACCAGTTCCTGCCACGGAACTTGCTTGCACTGTGCAAACACCCAAGGCTGTGCTTCTGCGGATCCATCCCTCTGACGGGTCTGCCTGCCTCCCTCTGCCACAAGGCCCCTCCTGAAGCGGATCACCAAAGGAGAAGCGAGCTAAGCCTACCCCTCCCGCCTCCGTGCACCTTGCATCCACCCCAGCTAATATGCCAGATCCCCAGCACCACAAGACTGGCAGTGTACAAGTAGCCCAGATGGGCCACGCCACCCCACAGTGAATCCTGCCCCTAGGAGAGGGGAAGAGAAGGTACACACCAGTCTGACTGTGGCCCCAGCGGTGGGCAGGGGGCAGACATCAGGTCTGACTGCGGCCCCACCCACCAACTCCACTTATTCAAGACGGCACAGGGGAAGTGCCCTGCAGGTCAGCACCACTCCAGGGACTATCTAAAATGACCAAACAGAAAAATTCCCCTCAAAAGAATCTCCAGGAAATAACAACAGCTAATGAACTGATCAAAAAGGATTTAAGCAATGTAACAGAAAGTGAATATAGAATAATAGTCATAAAATTAATTGTTGGGCTTGAAAACAGTACAGAGGATAGCAGAGAATCTCTTGCTACAGAGATCAAGGGACTAAGGAATAGTCAGGAGGAAATAAAAAATGCTATAAACGAGCTGCAAAATAAAATGGAAACAACCATGGCTCAGATTGAAGAGGCAGAGGAAAGAATAGGTGAACTAGAAGATAAAATTATGGAAAAAGAGGAAGCTGAGAAAAAGAGAGATAAAAAAATCCAGGAGTATGAGGGGAAAATTAGAGAACTAAGTGATGCACTAAAGAGAAATGATCTACGCATAATTGGTATCCCAGAGGAGGAAGAGAGAGGGAAAGTTGCTGAAGGGGTACTTGAAGAAATAATAGCTGCGAACTTCCCTGAACTGGGGAAGGAAAGAGGCATTGAAATCCAAGAGGCACAGGGAACTCCCTTCAGACGTAACTTGAATTGATCTTCTGCATGACATATCATAGTGAAACTGGCAAAATACAAGGATAAAGAGAAAATTCTGAAAGCAGCAAGGGATAATCGGGCCCTCACATATAAAGGGAGACCTATAAGACTCGTGACTGATCTCTCTTCTGAAACTTGGCAGGCCAGAAAGGCATGGCAGGAGATCTTCAATGGGATGAACAGAAAAAATATGCAGCCGAGAATCCTTTATCCAGCAAATCTGTCATTTAGAATAGGAGAGATAAAGGTCTTCCCAAACAAACAAAAACTGAAGGAATTTG
>NW_024415361.1:0-1584 GCF_014898765.1 Herpailurus yagouaroundi | reverse complement strand
TCTTCATCTGCAGGAAGTGAGAGGGGCTCAGGCTGATGAGTGACAGGAAGAACTGGTACTTGTCATGTAGGAGGAAGAAAACAGGAGCTACATTGGTGGGACTCTCTTCCTCCCCAGATTCTGGTTCAAGGGATTTGCATGAATTAAATCATTTCAACCTCATAATAGTTCCATGAGGTAGGGAAAGCTATTAATTCCAATTTATAGGCAAGGAAATCAAGATCATTCAGAAGTTAAGTGACTCAGTTCGCTGAACGATGATTCTAACAAATCAGACTCCTGAGCCCAAGAGCCCACCGTTTTTTGTTTGTTTTGTTTTGTTTTGTTTTGTTTTGTTTTGTTTTGTTTTTCATTCCTGGAACTGTTCACCTGCTGCATTAAGAGTCACCTCATTCTGTGGCTCTGGCAGCTTCTCCTCCTCCAGCACTGAGTCTTGTGAAGGGTATGCATTTCTCACAGTCCCTATAAGTAAGACCATGGGGTTTGAAGTGACAGAAGAGTTGGTTCTACATTGGCTGATGGAGTTTGTTTCCTGCAGATGGTGGGAGAAAGGGTCACATCTAAGCTGTACGGAGTCCAAGGTGTGTGCATCTGGGCTGTGAGGTGGGCTGCCCACAATGCTGAGGGGGAAAGACCAGCTATGGGGGGTGGGGGCAGAGTTTCTTCATCACTGTTCTATTCACAGCACCAAAGCACAGCCCTGTGCAGGCCTGAGAGACATGGGGGGGGGGCATTCATGTCCTTCTAATTCCTGCTGTCTCTGACTTCTCTGTTTCTAAGTGACTTCCTGGTGATACCTGCTCTCCAAGGTGAGAGGTGTGGCCAAGTCTAGCCTCACTATCCTCAAGGTACTTCCTCCTACCCTGCCTTTCCTCACTCATGGGGCTTCCCAGATGCAGGGAGAGCAAAGAACTTGACATTCACGTTGTAAAGAGAAAACAGGATGTCTGTCTTCAAGAAATGGAAAGCCTACCTTAGGGGGAGGACTGAGAGTTCCCTGTTGGTTGGTGGGTTGGGGGCCATAGAGTCTTGCTGGATGTAGATGGAAGGCTGAACTCAGTTTCTGGTCTTTCTAACACAGCTGCTTGCCTTAGCAAAGCTTGTAACTTGAGAAGATAGTAGAAAACTGGAGAGGTGGAAGTCATGATGCTATATGATCCAACATTACCACTGCCACATTTTATTGGTTAGAGGATTTTCCAGGTCCCACCCACACTCAGTGGGAGGAGACTCCCCAAGGCCAGTGGACCAAGAGGTGGAGACCATTGGACTTTATTATAGAATCTGTTTGCAAGAGGGTGTTCCAGTTGACAGATGGCAGGAATGGAAGGTACCACATTCTCTAAACTGAGTGGATTCATACAAAGGTGCACAATCACTGAACAAGATGATTATAACTCTGAGCGCCTCGTTGGAGAAGAGAACTGCACAGCTGAGCTGTGTTATCAAAGCAGAGTCCTAGATACAAGGTTCACATTATCATTTGGAAAGGTCTGTCTCAACTTTGTCGAGCCTGAGAGGTCATCCTCTCTGAACATTTCCCCCTTGACTTGTCAGACCTTCTAAACCTCTAGGAAAGCACAA
>NW_024415360.1:0-8608 GCF_014898765.1 Herpailurus yagouaroundi | reverse complement strand
GCCTCTTCAATCCGAGCCGTGGTGGTTTCCATTTTGTTATGCATTTCATTTAAAGCGTTTTTCAGCTCCTCGTGACTGTTCCTTAGTCCCTTGATCTCTGTAGCAAGAGATTCTCTGCTGTCCTTTATACTGTTTTCAAGGCCAGCGATTAATTTTATGACTATTATTCTAAATTCACTTTCTGTTATATTATTTAAATCCTTTTTGATCAGCTCATTAGCTGTTGTTATTTCCTGGAGATTCTTCTGAGGGGAATTCTTCCACTTGGTCATTTTGGATAGTCCCTGGCATGGTGAGGACCTGCAGGGCACTTCCCCTGTGCTGTAGTGTATAACTGGAGTTGGTGGGCGGAGCCGCAGTCAGACCTGATGTCTGCCCCTGGCCCACCTCTGGGGCCACAGTCAGACTGGTGTGTGCCTTCCCTTCCCCTCTCCTAGGGGCGGGATTCACTGTGGGGTGGCGTGCCCTGTCTGGGCTACTTGCACACTGCCAGGCTTGTGATGCTGGGGATCTGGCGTCTTAGCTGGGGTGGGTAGGCAAGGTGCACAGGGGCAGGAGGGGCAGGCTTAGTTTGCTTCTCCTTAGGTGATCCACTTCAGGAGGGGCCCTGTGGCCGCAGGAGGGAGTCAGATCCGCTGCCGGAGGTTTGGCTCCGCAGAAGCGCAGAGTTGGGTGTTTGCGTGGAGTGAGCAAGTTCCCTGGCAGGAACTGGTTCTCTTTGGGATTTTGGCTGGGGGATGGGCGGGGAGATGGCGCTGGCGAGCGCCTTTGTTCCCCACCAAACTGAGCTCTGTCGTCAGGGGGCTCAGCAGCTCTCCTTCCCTTTGTCCTCCAGCCTTCCCGCTTTCTGAGCAGAGCTGTTAACTTATGACCTCCCAGCCGGTAAGTCGCGCTTGCTGTGGCAACACAGTCCGTCAGGCCCCTCCGCTTTTTGCAAGCCAGACTCGGGGCTCTGCTTGGCCGGCGAGCCGCCCCTCCGCCCCGGCTCCCTCCCGCCAGTCCGTGGAGCGCGCACTGCCTCACCGCCCTTCCTACCCTCTTCTGTGGGCCTCTCGTCTGCGCTTGGCTCTGGAGACTCCGTTCTGCTAATCCTCTGGCGGTTTTCTGGGTTATTTAGGCAGGTGTAGGTGGAATCTAAGTGATCAGCAGGACTGGCGGTGAGCCCACCATCCTCCTACGCTGCCATCTTCCCTCTCCCTCCGCCACCTGCTTTTTAAAGAAACTTCTACTCCAGAGAAGAATTGATGGGGTTATTTCCTACATTGCTCCTGAGAAGACCAAGTCATAGTGTATTTCATTTTGCTGAGTTACAGAATTTGACAGTTACATTCAGGTACTCAGCACCTCAGCAGCCAGAGAAGGCTTCCTCTTTGATCCATTTCAAGTTAATTATTGTGAGTGGTGTAAGGTAGGGGCTCAATTTCATTTTTTTGCATGTGTTTAACCAGTTTTCCTAGCAGCTTTTTTTTGAAGAGACTATCATTTCCTCATTGGATGTTCTCAGCTCCCTTTCCAAATATTAGCTGGCCATACATACAGTGGTTTAATTCTGGGTCACCATTCTCTTCCACTGCTCTATGTGTCTATTTTTATGCCAATACCATACTGTTCGTGTTACTATATCTTTATAGTATAGTTTGAAATCAGGAAGTGTGATACCTCCAGCATTGTTTTTTTCCCAACTATTTTGTTTTGGCTATTTATGTTCTTTTGTTCTTCCTTATAACCTACAGGACTGCATTTTCTATTTCTGTGAAGAATGCTATTGGTATTTTGATGATGATTACATTGAATCTGTAAATGGCTTTGGGTAATATGGACATTTTAACAATATTAGTTCTGATATATGATCATGGGATGTCTTTCAATTTGTTTGTGTTGTCTATGAATCCTTTCAACAAAACTTGCAGTTTTCATTGTACAGATATTTCACTTCTTTGGGTAATTTTTTCCTAGATATTTTACTATTTTTTATGATATTGTAAATAAAAGAGTTTTATTTAGTTAGTTTTCATTCATTTTATTTTGTTTGTAGAAATGCAACTGATTTCTGTATGTTGATTTTATATCCTGCGACATTTCTGGAATTCACTGATTAGTTACAACAGTTTTTTGGTTGAGCCTTTGTGATTTTTTTCTATACAAAAACATATCACTTGAAAATAGTGACAAGTTTACTTCTTCCTTTTTTATTTGAACGCATTTTATGTCTTTGTCTTGCTTACTGTACTATCCAGTATTCCAGTACTTTATTAAAAAAGAGTTGTGTGAGTAGGCATCTTATCTACTTGATGATTTTAGAGGAAGAGTTTTAATTTTTTTCTACTGAGTATAACGTTTGCTGTGGGTCAATTTCTCATTTTAAAAGAATACACATACATTTGAAAACACTCAAAAAGGAAAGTTCAAAATGCTTACATCCTCACCATCCAGACATAATTGACTTTTTGACATTTTGAAAATATTTCAGACGGACATGTACACATACACACATATAATATTTTTTATAAAATGGATCATTTTATACATTCTTTTTAGTCTACTTCTTTGAAGCAGTATTATATACATTAATATATTATATTACATATAATATATACCAAACCTATATGTTTTGCATATATATGTACACAAAAACGTATAGATCTAAAGCACCACTACTAATGACTACACTGTATTCCACAGGTACCACTCTTGGGAGGATATTTAGGTTTCTTTTAATTTTTCAGTAGTATAAACAACATATTTAATATCTTTGTGCATAAAATACATGATTTCTAGTTTTTATTTAATCAACAAGTTATTATTGATTGAACACTAATAGGTACTTAACATGCTAAGTAGGAAAATCTGGTGTACAAAACACCTCTAGTTCCTGTCATCTTGAAGGTTGTAGGCTAATATTCTGTCTCTTTAGGTTCACTTTCTAAAGATGAAACTTCTGAGGCAAGACTACTTTCCAAAAATAATGTAGCAATTTATACTGTTTCCAACAGAATACGAGACTGCTAATTTTTCATATTCTCATCAAAATTAGGTTTCCTTTTGTGCTTTGAATTGTTTCTTAATAATTTAATCAGGAAATTGGAAGTGAGGAACCACTAAAAGAAGAGTTAGGAAAGCACATGCTGGAGGCATCCTGGGAAGATGGTGGCATAGGAGGATGCTGGGCTCACTGTGCATCCTGCTGATCACATAGATTCCACCTACACCTGCCTAAATAACCCAGAAAAACGCCAGATTAGCAGAACGAAGTCACCGGAGCCAAGTGCAGATGAGAGGCCCACAGAAAAGGGTAGAAAGAGCAGAGAGGCAGTGCGTGCTCCACTGACTGGCAGGAGGGAGCCGGGGCAGAGGGGCGGCCCGTGGGCCAAGCAAAGCCCCCGAGTCTGGCTTGCAAAAGCGAAGGGGCCAGACAGAGTGTGTTCTGACAGCAAGCTGAACTTGACATCTGGAAGGTTATAAGCTAACAGCTCTGCTCGGAGAACAGGAGGGCTGGAGGACAAAGGGAGGGAGACTTGTTGAGCCCCAGACAACAGAGCGCAGCTTGGCTGGGAACAAAGGCCATCACCAGTGCCATCTCCCTCGCCCTATCCCCCAGCCAAAATCACAAAGGGAAATGGATCCTGCCATGGAACTTGCTTGCAGCACGCAAACACCCAATGCTGTGCTTCTGTGGATCCATCCCTGTGGCGGGTCTGACTCCCTCCTGGTGCAACAGGGCCCCTCCTGAAGCGGATCTGTGAAGTAAAAGCGAACTGAGCCTGCCCCTCCTGCCCCTGTGCACTTTGCCAATCCACCCCAGCTAATATGCCATTTCCCCAGCACCACAAGCCTGGCAATGTACCAGTAGCCCAGATGGGCCACACCACCCCACAGTGAATCCTGCCCCTAGGAGAGAGGAGGAGAAAGCACACACCAGTCTGACTGTGGCCCCAGCAGTGGGCTGGGGGCACATCAGGTCTGACTTCAGCCCTGCCCACCAACACAAGTTATTCAAGACAGCACAGGGGAAGTGCCCTGCAGGTCCACACCACGCAAGGGACTATCCAAAAAGACCAAACAGAAGAATTCCCCTCAAAAGAATCTCCAAGAAATAACAACAGCTAACGAACTGATCAAAAAGGATTTAAACAATATAACAGAAAGTGAATTTAGAATAATAGTCATAAAATTAATCGCTGGCCTTGAAAACAGTATAAAGGACAGCAGAGAATCTCTTGCTAAAGAGATCAAGGGACTAAGGAACAGCCAGGAGGAGCTAAAAAATGCTATCAATGAGTTGCAAAATAAAATGGAGACAACCATGGCTTGGATTGAAGAGGCAGAGGAGAGAATAGGTGAATTAGAAGATAAAATTATGGAAAAAGAAGAAGCAGAGAAAAAGAGAGATAATAAAAATCCAGGAGTATGAGGGGAAAATTAGAGAACTAAGTGACACAATTAAGTGAAATAATATACACATAATTGGTATTCCAGAGGAGGAAGAGAGAGGGAAAGGTGTTGAAGGTATACTTGAAGAAATCATAGCTGAGAACTTCCCTGAACTGGGGAAGGAAAAAGGTATTGAAATCCAAGAGGCACAGAGAACTCCCTTCAGATATAACTTGAATTGATCTTCTGCACGACATATCATAGTGAAACTGGCAAAATACAAGGATAAAGAGAAAATTCTGAAAGCAGCAAGGGATAAACGTGCTCTAACATATAAAGGGAGGCCTATAAGACTCCTGACCGATCTCTCTACTGAAACTTGGCAGGCCAGAAAGGAATGGCAGGAGACCTTCAATGTGATAAACAGAAAAATATGCAGTCGATAATCCTTTATCCAGCAAGTCTGTCACTTAGAATAGAAGGAGAGATAAAGGTCTTCCCAAATAAACAAAACCTGAAGGAATTTGTCACCACTAAACCAGCCCTACAGGGATCCTAAGGGGGATACTGTGAGACAAAGTACCAGAGACATCGCTACAAGCATGAAACCTACAGACATCACAATGCCTCTAAACCCATATCTTTCTATAATAACACTGAATGTAAATGGACTAAATGCCATTTACTAAATGGACAGAATGGACACTAAATGGACAGAATGGATAAAAAAACAAGACCCATCTATTTGCTGTCTACAAGAGACTCATTTTAGACCTGAGGACACCTTTAGATTGAGAGTGAGGGGATGGAGAACTATTTATCATGCGACTGGAAGCCAAAAGAAAGCTGGAGTAGCCATACTTATATCAGACAAACTAGACTTTAAATTAAAGGCTGTAACAAGAGATGAAGAAGGACATTATATAATAGCGACAGGGTCTATCCATCAGGAAGAGCTAACAATTATAAATGTCTATGTGCCGAATACCGGAGCGCCCAAATATATAAAACAATTACCCATAAACATAAGCAACCTTATTGAGAAGAATGTGGTAATTGCAGGGGACTTTAACACCTCACTTACAGAAATGGATAGATCATCTAGACACACGGTCAATAAAGACACAAGGGCCCTGAATGAGACATTGGATCAGATGGACTTGACAGATCTATTTAGAACTCTGCATCCCAAAGCAACAGAATATACTTTCTTCTCCAGTGCACACAGAACATTCTCCAAGATAGATCATATACTGGGTCACAAAACAGCCCTTCATAAGTTTACAAGAATTGAAATCATACCATGCACACTTTCAGACCACAATGCTATGAAGCTTGAAATCAACCACAGGAAAAAGTCTGGAAAACCTCCAAAAGCATGGAGGTTAAAGAACACCCTACTAACGAATGAGTGGGTCAACCAGGCAATTCGAGAAGAAATTTAAAAATATATGGAAACAAACGAAAATGAAAATACAACAATCCAAATGCTTTGGGATATGCAGCGAAGGCAGTCCTGAGAGGAAAATACATTGCAATCCAGGCCTATCTCAAGAAACAAGAAAAATCCCAAATACAAAATCTAACAGCACACCTAAAGGAAATAGAAGCAGAACAGCAAAGGCAGCCTAAACCCAGCAGAAGAAGAGAAATCATAAAGATCAGAGCAGAAATAAACAATATAGAATCTAAAAAAACTGTAGAGCAGATCAACGAAACCAAGAGTTGGTTTTTTGAAAAAATAAACAAAATTGACAAACCTCTAACCAGGCTTCTCAAAAAGAAAAGGGAGAGGACCCAAATAGATAAAATCATGAATGAAAATGGAATGATTACAACCAATCCCTCAGAGATACAAACAATTATCAGGGAATACTATGAAAAATTATATGCCAACAAATTGGACAACCTGGAAGAAATGGACAAATTCCTGAACACCCACACTCTTCCAAAACTCAATCAGGAGGAAATAGAAAGCTTGAACAGACCCATAACCAGCGAAGAAATTGAATCAGTTATCAAAAATCTCCCAACAAATAAGAGTCCAGGACCAGATGGCTTCCCAGGGGAGTTCTACCAGACGTTTAAAGCAGAGATAATATCTATCCTTCTCAAGCTCTTCCAAGAAATAGAAAGGGAAGGAAAACTTCCAGACTCATTCTATGAAGCCAGTATTACTTTGATTCCTAAACCAGACAGAGACCCAGTAAAAAAAGAGAACTACAGGCCAATATCCCTGATGAATATGGATGCAAAAATGCTCAATAAGATACTAGCAAATCGAATTCAACAGCATATAAAAAGAATTATTCACCATGATCAAGTGGGATTCATTCCTGGGATGCAGGCCTGGTTCAACATTCGCAAATCAATCAACGTGATACATCACATTAACAAAAAAAAAAAGAGAAAAACCATATGATCCTGTCAATCGATGCAGAAAAGGCCTTTGACAAAATCCAGCACCCTTTCTTAATAAAAACCCTTGAGAAAGTCGGGATAGAAGGAACATACTTAAAGATCATAAAAGCCATTTATGAAAAGCCCACAGGTAACATCATCCTCAACGGGGAAAAACTGAGAGATTTTTCCCTGAGATCAGGAACATGACAGGGATGCCCACTCTCACCACTGTTGTTTAACATAGTGCTGGAAGTGCTAGCATCAGCAATCAGACAACAAAAGGAAATCAAAGGCATCAAAATTGGCAAAGATGAAGTCAAGCTTTCGCTTTTTGCAGATGACATGATATTACACATGGAAAATCCGACAGACTCCACCAAAAGTCTGCTAGAACTGATACATGAATTCAGCAAAGTTGCAGGATACAAAATCAATGCACAGAAATCAGTTGCATTCTTATACGCTAACAATGAAGCAACAGAAAGACAAATAAAGGAACTGATCCCATTCACAATTGCACCAAGAAGCATAAAATACCTAGGAATAAATCTAACCAAACATGTATAGGATCTGTATGCTGAAAACTATAGAAAGCTTATGAAGGTAATTGAAGAAGATTTAAAGAAATGGAAAGACATTCCCTGCTCATGATTGGAAGAATAAATATTGTCAAAATGTCAATACTACCCAAAACTATCTACATATTCAATGCAATCCCAATCAAAATTGCACCAGCATTCTTCTCGAAACTAGAACAAGCAATCCTAAAATTCCTATGGAACCACAAAAGGCCCTGAATAGCCAAAGGAATTTTGAAGAAGAAGACCAAAGCAGGAGGCATCACAATCCCAGACTTTAGCCTCTACTACAAAGCTGTCATCATCAAGACAGCATGGTATTGGCACAAAAACAGACACATAGACCAATGGAATAGAATAGAAACCCCAGAACTAGACCCACAAACGTATGGCCAACTCATCTTTGACAAAGCAGGAAAGAACATCCAATGGAAAAAAGACAGTCTCCTTAACAAATGGTGCTGGGAGAACTGGACAGCAACATGCAGCAGGTTGAAACTAGACCACTTTCTCACACCATTCACAAAAATAAACTCAAAATGGATCAAGGACCTGAATGTGAGACAGGAAACCATCAAAACCTTAGAGGAGAAAGCAGGAAAAGACCTCTCTGACCTCAGCCGTAGCAATCTCTTACTCGACACATCCCCAAAGGCAAGGGAATTAAAAGCAAAAGTGAATTACTGGGACCTTATGAAGATAAAAAGCTTCTGCACAGCAAAGGAAACAACCAACAAAACTAAAAGGCAACCAACGGAATGGGAAAAGATATTTGCAAATGACATATCGGACAAAGGGCTAGTATCCAAAATCTATAAAGAGCTCACCAAACTCCACACCCGAAAAGCAAATAACCCAGTGAAGAAATGGGCAGACAACATGAATAGACACTTCTCTAAAGAAGACATCCGGATGGCCAACAGGCACATGAAAAGATGTTCAGCGTCGCTCCTTCTCAGGGAAATACAAACCAAAACCACACTCAGGTATCACCTCACGCCAGTCAGAGTGGCCAAAATGAACAAATCAGGAGACTATAGATGCAGGAGAGGATGTGGAGAAACGGGAACCCTCTTGCACTGTTGATGAGAATGCAAATTGGGGCAGCCGCTCTGGAAAGCAGTGTGGAGGTTCCTCAGAAAATTAAAAATAGACCTACCATATGACCCAGCAATAGCACTGCTAGGAATTTATCCAAGGGACACAGGAGTACTGATGCATAGGGGCACTTGTACCCCAATGTTCATAGCAGCACT
>NW_024415359.1:0-2842 GCF_014898765.1 Herpailurus yagouaroundi | reverse complement strand
CTGATCCCATTCACAATTGCACCAAGAAGCATAAAATACCTAGGAATAAATCTAACCAAAGATGTAAAGGATCTGTATGCTGAAAACTATAGAAAGCTTATGAAGGTAATTGAAGAAGATTTAAAGAAATGGAAAGACATTCCCTGCTCATGGATTGGAAGAATAAATATTGTCAAAATGTCAATACTACCCAAAGCTATCTACACATTCAATGCAATCCCAATCAAAATGGCACCAGCATTCTTCTCGAAACTAGAACAAGCAATCCTAAAATACATATGTAACCACAAAAGGCCCCGAATAGCCAAAGTAATTTTGAAGAAGAAGACCAAAGCAGGAGGCATCACAATCCCAGACTTTAGCCTCTACTCCAAAGCTGTCATCATCAAGACAGCATGGTATTGGCACAAAAACAGACACATAGACCAATGGAATAGAATAGAAACCCAGGAACTAGACCCACAAACGTATGGCCAACTCATCTTTGACAAAGCAGGAAAGAACATCCAATGGAACAAAGACAGTCTCTTTAACAAATGGTGCTGGGAGAACTGGACAGCAACATGCCGAAGGTTGAAACTAGACCACTTTCTCACACCATTCACAAAAATAAACTCAAAATGGATCAAGGACCTGAATGTGAGACAGGAAACCATCAAAACCCTAGAGGAGAAAGCAGGAAAAGACCTCTCTGACCTCAGCCGTAGCAATCTCTTACTCGACACATCCCCAAAGGCAAGGGAATTAAAAGCAAAAGTGAATTACTGGGACCTTATGAAGATAAAAAGCTTCTGCACAGCCAAGGAAACAACCAACAAAACTAAAAGGCAACCAACGGAATGGGAAAAGATATTTGCAAATGACATATCGGACAAAGGGCTAGTATCCAAAATCTATAAAGAGCTCACCAAACTCCACACCCGAAAAGCAAATAACCCAGTGAAGAAATGGGCAGAAAACATGAATAGACATTTCTCTAAAGAAGACATCCGGATGGCCAACAGGCACATGAAAAGATGTTCAGCGTCGCTCCTTATCAGGGAAATACAAATCAAAACCACACTCAGGTATCACCTCACGCCAGTCAGAGTGGCCAAAATGAACAAATCAGGAGACTCTAGATGCTGGAGAGGATGTGGAGAAACGGGAACCCTCTTGCACTGTTGGTGGGAATGCAAATTGGTGCAGCCGCTCTGGAAAGCAGTGTGGAGGTTCCTCAGAAAATTAAAAGTAGACCTACCTTATGACCCAGCAATAGCACTGCTAGGAATTTATCCAAGGGACACAGGAGTACTGATGCATAGGGGCACTTGTACCCCAATGTTCATAGCAGCACTCTCAACAATAGCCAAATGATGGAAAGAGCCTAAATGTCCATCAACTGATGAATGGATAAAGAAATTGTGGTTTATATACACAATGGAGTACTAGGTGGCAATGAGAAAAAATGAAATATGGCCTTTTGTAGCAACGTGGATGGAACTGGAGAGTGTGATGCTAAGTGAAATAAGCCATACAGAGAAAGACAGATACCATATGGTTTCCCTCTTATGTGGATCCTGAGAAACTTAACAGGAACCCATGGGGGAGGGGAAGGAAAAAAAAAAAAGAGGTTAGAGTGGGAGAGAGCCAAAGCATAAGAGACTGTTGAGAACTGAGAGCAAACTGAGGGTTGATGGGGGGTGGGAGGGAGGAGAGGGTGGGTGATGGGTATTGAGGAGGGCACCTTTCGGGATGAGCACTGGGTGTTGTATGGAAACCAATTTGACAATAAATTTCATATATAAATAAAAAAAAAGATGTCAGAGTATTAGGGGGCCCCTATGCTTGCCCCATTCCTTAAAACAGCTAGATAAATATCAAATCATTCTTAACACCCAAGGAAAAAAAAAAAAACCTAGAGGAGAAAGCAGGAAAAGACCTCTCTGACCTCAGCCATAGCAATCTCTTATGTGACACATCCCCAAAGGCAAGGGAAATAAAAGCAAAAATGAATTACTGGGACCTTATGAAGATAAAAAGCTTCTGCACAGCAAAGGAAACAACCAACAAAACTAAAAGGCAACCAACGGAATGGGAAAAGATATTTGCAAATGACATATCGGACAAAGGGCTAGTATCCAAAATCTATAAAGAGCTCACCAAACTACACACCCGAAAAACAAATAACCCAGTGAAGAAATGGGCAGAAAACATGAATAGACACTTCTCTAAAGAAGACATCCGGATGGCCAACAGGCACATGAAAAGATGCTCAATGTTGCTCCTCATCAGGGAAATACAAATCAAAACCACACTCAGATATCACCTCACGCCAGTCAGAGTGGCCAAAGTGAACAAATCAGGAGACTATAGATGCTGGAGAGGATGTGGAGAAACGGGAACCCTCTTGCACTGTTGGTGGGAATGAAAATTAGTGCAGCCACTCTGGAAAACAGTGTGGAGGTTCCTCAGAAAATTAAAAATAGACCTACCCTATGACCCAGCAGTAGCACTGCTAGGAATTTACCCAAGGGATACAGGAGTACTGATGCATAGGGGCACTTGTACCCCAGTGTTTATAGCAACACTCTCAACGATAGTCAAATTATGGAAAGAGCCCAAATGTCCATCAACGGATGAATGGATAAAGAAATTGTGGTTTATATACACAATGGAGTACTACAGGGCAATGAGAAAGAACGAAATATGGCCCTTTGTAGCAATGTGGATGGAACTGGAGAGTGTGATGCTAAGTGAAATAAGCCATACAGAGAAAGACAGATACCATATGGTTTCACTCTTAGGTGGATCCTGAGAAACTTAATAGAAACCCATGGGGGAGGGGAAGGAAAAAAAAAAA
>NW_024415358.1:0-1642 GCF_014898765.1 Herpailurus yagouaroundi | reverse complement strand
AGCAATCTACATATTCAATACAATCCCTATCAAAATAACACCATCATGCTTCACAGAGCTAGAACAAATAATGCTAAAATTTGTATGGAACCAGAAAAGACCCCGAATAGCCAAAGCAGTCTTGGAAAAGAAAACCAAAGCAGGAGGCATCACAATCCTGGATTTCAAGCTATACTACAAAGCTGTAACCATCAAGACAGAATGGTACTGGCAGAAGAACAGACACTCAGATCAATGGTACAGAATAGAGAATCCAGAAATTGACCCACAAACATATGGCCAACTGATCTTTGACAAAGCAGGAAAGAATATGCAATGGAATAAAGGCAGTCTCTTCAGCAAGTGGTGCTGGGAAAACTGGACAGCGACATGCAGAAGAATGAACCTGGACCACTTTCTTACACCATCCACAAAAATAAACTCAAAATGGACGAAAGACCTAAATGTAAGGCAGGAAGCTGTCAAAATCCTCGAGGAGAAAGCAGGCAAAAACCTCTTTGATCTTGGCTGCAGCAACTTCTTACTCAACACGTCTCAGGAGGCAAGGGAAACAAAAGCAAAAATGAACTACTGGGACCTCATCAAAATAAAAAGCTTCTGCACAGCAAAGGTAACAATCAGCAAAACTAAAAGGCAACCAACAGAATGGGAGAAGGTATTTGCAAATAACATATCAGATGAAGGGTTAATATCCAAAATGTATAAAGAACTTATCAAACTCAACACCCAAAAAACAAATAACACCCAGTAAAGAAATGGGCAAAAGGCAGAAATAGACCCTTCTCCAAAGAACACATCTAGATGGCCTACAAACACATGAAAAACTGCTCAACATCACTTATCATCAGGCAAACACAAATCAAAACCACAATTAGCTACAACCGAATACCTGTCAGAATTGCTAACATGAACAACTCAGGCGACAACAGATATTGGCGAGGATGTGGAGAAAGAGGATCTCTTTTGCATTGTCGGTGAGAATGCAAGCTGGTGCAGCCACTCTGGAAAACAGTATGGAGGTTCCTCAAAAAATTAAAAATGAACTACCCTATGACCCAGCAATTGCAGGACGAGGCATTTCTCCACGGGATACGGGTGTGCTGTTTCGAAGGGACACATGCACCCCCATGTTTATAGCAGCACTATCAACAATAACCAAAGTATGGGAAGAGCCCAAATGTCCATTGATGGATGAACGGATAAAGAAGATGTGGTATATGTATACAATGGAGTATTACTCGGCAATCAAAAAGAATGAAATCTTGCCATTTGCAACTACATGGATGGAACTGGAGGGTATTATGCTAAGCGAAATTAGTCAGTCAGAGAAAGACAAAAATCATATGACTTCACTCATATGAGGACCTTAAGAGACAAAACAGATTAACATAAGGGAGAGAAACAAAAATAATATAAAAACAGGGAGGGATACAAAACAGAAGAGACTCATAAATATGGAGAACAAACTGAAGGTTACTGGAAGGGTTTTGGGAGGGGGGATGGGCTAAATGGGTAAGGGGTACTAAGGAATCTCCTCCGGAAATCATTGTTGCACTATATGCTAACCAATTTGGATATAAATTAAAAAAAAAAAATAATAATAAAATAAAATAAAATAAAATAAAATAAAATAAAATAAAAT
>NW_024415357.1:0-1108 GCF_014898765.1 Herpailurus yagouaroundi | reverse complement strand
TTAAATTAAAGGCTGTAACAAGAGATGAAGAAGGACATTATATAATAGTGACAGGGTCTATCCATCAGGAAGAGCTAACAATTATAAATGTCTATGCACCGAATACCGGAGCGCCCAAATATATAAAACAATTACTCATAAACATAAGCAACCTTATTGAGAAGAATGTGGTAATTGCAGGGGACTTTAACACCCCACTTACAGAAATGGATAGATCATCTAGACACACGGTCAATAAAGACACAAGGGCCCTGAATGAGACATTGGATCAGATGGACTTCACAGATCTATTTAGAACTCTGCATCCCAAAGCAACAGAATGTATTTTCTTCTCGAGTGCACATGGAACATTCTCCAAGATAGATCATATACTGGGTCACAAAACAGCCCTCCATAAGTTTAAAAGAATTGAAATCATACCATGCATACTTTCAGACCACAATGCGATGAAGCTTGAAATCAACCACAGAAAAAAGTCTGGAAAACCTCCAAAAGCACGGAGGTTAAAGAACACCCTACTAACGAATGAGTGGGTCAACCAGGCAATTCGAGAAGAAATTAAAAAATATATGGAAACAAACGAAAATGAAAATACAACAATCCAAAAGCTTTGGGACGCAGCAAAGGCAGTCCTGAGAGGAAAATACATTGCAATCCAGGCCTATCTCAAGAAACAAGAAAAATCCCAAATACAAAATCTAATAGCACACCTAAAGGAAATAGAAGCAGAACAGCAAAGGCAGCCTAAACCCAGCAGAAGAAGAGAAATCATAAAGATCAGAGCAGAAATAAACAATATAGAATCTAAAAAAACTGTAGAGCAGATCAACGAAACCAAGAGTTGCTTTTTTGAAAAAATAAACAAAATTGACAAACCTCTAGCCAGGCTTCTCCAAAAGAAAAGGGAGATGACCCAAATAGATAAAATCATGAATGAAAATGGAATGATTACAACCAATCCCTCAGAGATACAAACAATTATCAGGGAATACTATGAAAAATTATATGCCAACAAATTGGACAACCTGGAAGAAATGGACAAATTCCTGAACACCCACACTCTTCCAAAACTCAATCAGGAGGAAATAGAAAGCTTGAACAGACCCAT
>NW_024415356.1:0-2439 GCF_014898765.1 Herpailurus yagouaroundi | reverse complement strand
GCAGGAAAACCATACCTGGGTAAGATGTCTTCTAGTAGCTTCTTAGCCACCGTCTGAGCCGTTTCATGCTTGGTTGGGTATGCCTCCACCCAGCCAGAGAAGGTGTCTGTAAATACTAAAAGATATTTAAAACCATACTTTCCTGGTTTGACTTCAGTGAAGTCGACTTCCCATTGGGCTCCCGGTCTGGTGCCTCTGAGCCTGGTTCCTTTTTTATTTGATGTGGCCCTCGCGTTGGTGAGTTGGCAGGTCTTGCAGGCAGATACAACTTGCTCTATTTTGGTGTCCTGTTGGTGAATCTTAATTCCGGCATGTCGGATTAAGTCTTTTAATTTTCGGGCCCCCATGTGAGTAGACCGATGCATGTGCTCTAATATTGAGACTCCGAGCTGGTCTGGCAACACGAGCTCCTTGTTAGGTGTATACCACCATCCCTTTATCTCCTGGGCCATAGGGAGTTTCTTGATCCGCTGTAACTCCTCCTGGGAGTATTTGGGCTGGTCTGGTAAAACTGGGTCTCCCGGGTCTGGTAGTTGTATGGTCATGGTGGGGACTGGAGTAAGGGCTACTGCCTTGGCTGCCTGGTCAGCCTTTCGATTACCTCTAGCTACTGGGTTATCAGCTTTTTGGTGCCCTTGGCAGTGGATAATGGCTAGCTTGGCAGGAAGCCATAAGGCTGTAAGCAGGTTAAGTATCTCCTGCTTATTTTTTATAGTCCGTCCTTCTGCCGTCAGTAACCCCCTCTCCTGATAAATTGCCCCATGAATATGAGCTGTGGCAAATGCATAACGGCTGTCTGTGTAGATGTTAAGCCGTTTTCCAGCTCCCAGCATCAGTGCCTTGGTGAGGGCTATGAGCTCTGCTCGCTGGGCTGATGTTCCAGAGGGTAGAGCCTCTGCCCATACGGTGTCCGTTTCGGTGATCACCGCTGCACCCGCATACCTGTGTCCGTCTCGCACAAAGCTGCTGCCATCAGTGAACCAAGTAGCCTCAGCATCGGGGAGGGGCCAGTCGGTCAGGTCCGTCCGGAATCCATGTACCTGTTCCAGGATTCCCGCACAGTCATGTAATGGAGCACCTAGGTCACGGTCGGGCAGCAGGGTTGCAGGATTGAGGGCTGCACTGCGGTGGAACCGCACTCGTGGAGGGTTGAGTAGGAGGCTCTGGTAATGAGTCATACGTGTATTGCTCATCCATCTATCCGGAGGCTGTTTCAGGACCCCTTCAATGGCGTGTGGGGTCGTGATCCAGATCTCCTGTCCTAGGGTCAGTTTGTCTGCATCCTTGAATAGGAGTGCTGTTGCTGCAATAATTCTTAGGCATGGCGGCCAGCCGGCAGCCACTGGGTCTAGTTTCTTAGACAGGTAAGCCACTGGACGGTTCCAGGGGCCTAAGGCTTGAGTTCGAACCCCTTTTGCTATTCCCTTATGTTCGTCTACAAAGAGGTGGAAGGGCTTTGTAATGTCTGGTAGGCCCAGGGCTGGGGCACTTAGGAGGGCCTTTTTTAACTGATTAAAGGCAGTTTCTTCTTTTTCAGCCCATTTAAATGTTTTCCCCTCTTTGGTAGCTTCATATAGGGGCCTGGCGATCTCAGCAAAACCTGGAACCCAGAGGCGGCAGTAGCCGGCTGATCCTAGGAATTCCCTCACTTCTCTTCGGGAGGTGGGAGTAGGGATCTTTAGGACAGTTTCTTTTCTGGCTTCTGATAACCGCCGCTGTCCGCCCTCCAGGATATATCCCAGGTAACTTACCCTCTCCCTGCATATCTGAGCCTTCTTCGCGGATGCCCGGTATCCTAAGGCCCCCAGGGTAGCCAGCAGGTCCTGGGTCCCTCGCTCACAGTCTTTGGCCGTGTCCGCAGCAATCAGGATGTCATCTACATACTGTAGAAGGGTGAGGCCAGGGTGCTCCCTTCTGTACTCATCCAGGTCCTCGTGTAGTGCCTCGTCGAAGATGGTGGGTGAATTTTTGAATCCCTGAGGTAGCCGTGTCCAGGTGAGTTGCCCACTGTAGCCCTCCTCCGGATCATGCCACTCGAAGGCGAACATGGGTTGGCTCTGGGGTGCCAGCGGCAGACTGAAGAAGGCGTCCTTTAAATCTAGTACAGTATACCAGACCCTGGAGGGCGCCAAGGAGCTCAAGAGAGTATATGGGTTGGGAACAGTTGGGTGTATGTCCGCGACCCTCTTATTTACTTCCCGGAGGTCTTGTACCGGTCGGTAGTCATTTGTGTGAGGCTTTTTGACCGGCAGTAAGGGGGTGTTCCAGGCAGACTGGCAAGGAACTAGTACCCCTAGGCTTCGTAGTCTCCGGATGTGTGGCTGGATCCCCTTCCAGGCCTCCTGAGACATGGGGTATTGTTTGATCCTTACCGGACTCTCTCCTGGCTTGAGCTCTACCAGGACTGGGGTCCTGTGAGCGGCTAGTCCCATCCCCCCC
>NW_024415355.1:0-4319 GCF_014898765.1 Herpailurus yagouaroundi | reverse complement strand
CTGTCATTTAGAATAGAAGGAGAGATAAAGGTCTTCCCAAACAAACAAAAACTCAAGGAATTTGTCACGACTAAACCAGCCCTACAAGAGATCCTAAGGGGGATCCTGTGAGACAAAGTACCAGAGACATCACTACAAGCATAAAACATACAGACATCACAATGACTCTAAACCCGTATCTTTCTATAATAACACTGAATGTAAATGGATTAAATGCACCAACCAAAAGACATAGGGTATCAGAATGGTTAAAAAACAAGACCCATCTATTTGCTGTCTACAAGAGACTCATTTTAGACCTGAGGACACCTTTAGATTGAGAGTGAGGGGATGGAGAACTATTTATCATGCTACTGGAAGCCAAAAGAAAGCTGGAGTAACCATACTTATATCAGACAAACTAGACTTTAAATTAAAGGCTGTAACAAGAGATGAAGAAGGGCATTATATAATAGTGACAGGGTCTATCCATCAGGAAGAGCTAACAATTATAAATATCTATGCGCCGAATACCAGAGCCCCCAAATATATAAAACAATTACTCATAAACATAAGCAACCTTATTGAGAAGAATGTGGTAATTGCAGGGGACTTTAACACCCCACTTACAGAAATGGATAGATCATCTAGACACACAGTCAATAAAGAAACAAGGGCCCTGAATGATACATTGGATCAGATGGACTTGACAGATATATTTAGAACTCTGCATCCCAAAGCAACAGAATATACTTTCTTATCGAGTGCACATGGAACATTCTCCAAGATAGATCATATACTGAGTCACAAAACAGCCCTTCATAAGTTTACAAGAATTGAAATTATACCATGCATACTTTTAGACCACAATGCTATGAAGCTTGAAATAAATCAACCACAGGAAAAAGTCTGGAAAACCTCCAAAAGCATGGAGGTTAAAGAACACCCTACTAACGAATGAGTGGGTCAACCAAATAATTAGAGAAGAAATTAAAAAATATATGGAAACAAACGAAAATGAAAATACAACAATCCAAACGCTTTGGGATGCAGAGAAGGCAGTCCTGAGAGGAAAATACATCACAATCCAGGCCTATCTCAAGAAACAAGAAAAATCCCAAATACAAATTCTAACAGCACACCTAAAGGAAATAGAAGCAGAACAGCAAAGGCAGCCTAAACCCAGCAGAAGAAGAGAAATAATAAAGATCAGAGCAGAAATAAACAATACAGAATCTAAAAAAAACGGTAGAGCAGATCAACGAAACCAAGAGTTGGTTTTTTGAAAAAATAAACAAAATTGACAAACCTCTAGCCAGGCTTCTCAAAAAGAAAAGGGAGATGACCCAAATAGATAAAATCATGAATGAAAATGGAATTATTACAACCAATCCCTCAGAGATACAAGCAATTATCAGGGAATACTATGAAAAATTATATGGCAACAATTTGGACAACCTGGAAGAAATGGACAAATTCCTAAACACCCACACTCTTCCAAAACTCAATCAGGAGGAAATAGAAAGCTTGAACAGACCCATCACCAGTGAAGAAATTGAATTGGTTATCAAAAATCTCCCAACAAATAAGAGTCCAGGACCAGATGGCTTCCCAGGGGAGTTCTACCAGACGTTTAAAGCAGAGATAATACCTATCCTTCTCAAGCTATTCCAAGAAATAGAAAGGGAAGGAAAACTTCCAGACTCATTCTATGAAGCCAGTATGACTTTGATTCCTAAACCAGACAGAGACCCAGTAAAAAAAGAGAACTACAGGCCAATATCCCTGATGAATATGGATGCAAAAATTCTCAATAAGATACTAGCAAATCGAATTCAACGGCATATAAAAAGAATTATTCACCATGATCAAGTGGGATTCATTCCTGGGATGCAGGGCTGGTTCAACATTCACAAATCAATCAACGTGATACATCACATTAACAAAAAAAAAGAGAAAAACCATATGATCCTGTCAATCGATGCAGAAAAGGCCTTTGACAAAATCCAGCACCCTTTCTTAATAAAAACCCTCGAGAAAGTCGGGCTAGAAGGAACATACTTAAAGATCATAAAAGCCATTTATGAAAAGCCCACAGCTAACATCATCCTCAATGGGGAAAAACCGAGAGCTTTTTCCCTGAGATCAGGAAGACGACAGGGATGCCCACTCTCACCGCTGTTGTTTAACATAGTGCTGGAAGTTCTAGCATCAGCAATCAGACAACAAAAGGAAATCAAAGGCATCAAAATTGGCAAAGATGAAGTCAAGCTTTTGCTTTTTGCAGATGACATGATATAATACGTGGAAAATCTGATAGACTCCACCAAAAGTCTGCTAGAACTGATACATGAATTCAGCAAAGTTGCAGGATACAAAATCAATGTACAGAAATCAGTTGCATTCTTATACACTAACAATGAAGCAACAGAAAGACAAATAAAGAAACTGATCCCATTCACAATTGCACCAAGAAGCATAAAATACCTAGGAATAAATCTAACCAAAGATGTAAAAGATCTGTATGCTGAAAACTATAGAAAGCTTATGAAGGTAATTGAAGAAGATATAAAGAAATGGAAAGACATTCCCTGCTCATGGATTGGAAGAATAAATATTGTCAAAATGTCAATACTACCCAAAGCTATCTACACATTCAATGTAATCCCAATCAAAATTGCACCAGCATTCTTCTCAAAGCTAGAACAAGCAATCCTAAAATTCATATGGAACCACAAAAGGCCCTGAGTAGCCAAAGTAATTTTGAAGAAGAAGACCAAAGCAGGAGGCACCACAATCCCAGACTTTAGCCTCTACTACAAAGCTGTCATCATAAAGACAGCATGGTATTGGCACAAAAACAGACACATAGACCAATGGAATAGAATAGAAACCCCAGAACTAGACCCACAAACGTATGGCCAGCTCATCTTTGACAAAGCAGGAAAGAATATCCAATGGAAAAAAGACAGTCTCTTCAACAAATGGTGCTGGGAGAACTGGATGGCAACATGCAGAAGGTTGAAACTAGACCACTTTCTCACACCATTAACAAAAATAAACTCAAAATGGATAAAGGACCTGAATGTGAGACAGGAAACCATCAAAACCCTAGAGGAGAAAGCAGGAAAAGACCTCTCTGACCTCAGCCGTAGCAATCTCTTACTCGACACATCCCCAAAGGCAAGGGAATTAAAAGCAAAAGTGAATTACTGGGACCTTATGAAGATAAAAAGCTTCTGCACAGCAAAGGAAACAACCAACAAAACTAAAAGGCAACCGACGGAATGGGAAAAGATATTTGCAAATGACATATCAGACAAAGCGCTACTATCCAAAATCTATAAAGAGCTCACCAAACTCCACACTCGAAAAACAAATAACCCAGTGAAGAAATGGGCAGAAAACATGAAAAGACACTTCTCTAAAGAAGACATCCGGATGGCCAATAGGCACATGAAAAGATGTTCAACGTTGCTCCTTATCAGGGACGTACAAATCAAAACCACACTCAGATACCACCTCACGCCTGTCAAAGTGGCCAAAATGAACAAATCAGGAGACTATAGATGCTGGAGAGGATGTGGAGAAACGGGAACCCTCTTGCACTGTTGGTGGGAATGCAAATTGGTGCAGCCACTCAGGAAAGCAGTGTGTTGGTGCCTCAGAAAATTAAAAATAGACCTACCCTATGACCCAGCAATAGCACTGCTAGGAATTTATCCAAGGGATACAGGAGTACTGATGCATAGGGGCACTTGTACCCCAATGTTTATAGCAGCACTCTCAACAATAGCCAAATTATGGAAAGAGCCTAAATGTTCATCAACTGATGAATGGATAAAGAAATTGTGGTTTATATACACAATGGAATACTACGTGGCATTGAGAAAGAATGAAATATGGCCTTTTGTAGCAACGTGGATGGAACTGGAGAGTGTGATGCTATGTGAAATAAGCCATACAGAGAAAGACAGATACCATATGGTTTCACTCTTATGTGGATCCTGAGAAACTTAACAGAAACCCATGGGGGAAGGGAAGAAAAAAAAAAAAGAGGTTAGAGTGGGAGAGAGCCAAAACATAAGGTACTGTTAAAAACTGAGAACAAACTGATGGTTGATGGGAGGGTGATGGGTATTGAGGAGGGCACCTTTTGGGATGAGCACTGGGTGTTGTATGGAAACCAATTTGACAATAAATTTCATATATTAAAAAAAATGATTTCAGATATTTAGCTGTAAGTGATTCTATATATTTAGAAACCTAAAGGATTATTTCTCACGAATTTGATGACAATTGATTATGCTTAATGGATTATATCGAAAATAGAATTGTGG
>NW_024415354.1:0-1264 GCF_014898765.1 Herpailurus yagouaroundi | reverse complement strand
TTATACACCACAGCACAGGGGAAGTGCCCTGCAGGTCCTCACCACGCAAGGGACTATCCAAAATGACCAAGCGGAGGAATTCCCCTCAGAAGAATCTCCAGGAAATAACAACAGCTAATGAGCTGATCAAAAAGGATTTAAATAATATAACAGAAAGTGAATTTAGAATGATAGTCATAAAATTAATCGCTGGGCTTGAAAACAGTATAGCTGACAGCAGAGAATCTCTTGCTACAGAGATCAAGGGACTAAGGAACAGTCACGAGGAGCTGAAAAACGCTTTAAACGAAATGCATAACAAAATGGAAACCACCACGGCTTGGATTGAAGAGGCAGAGGAGAGAATAGGTGAACTAGAAGATAAAGTTATGGAAAAAGAGGAAGCTGAGAAAAAGAGAGATAAAAAAATCCAGGAGTATGAGGGGAAAATTAGAGAACTAAGTGATACACTAAAAAGAAATAATATACGCATAATTGGTATCCCAAGGGAGGAAGAGAGAGGGAAAGGTGCTGAAGGGGTACTTGAAGAAATAATAGCTGAGAACTTCCCTGAAGTGGGGAAGGAAAAAGGCATTGAAATCCAAGAGGCACAGAGAACTCCCTTCAGATGTAACTTGAATCGACCTTCTGCACGACATATCATAGTGAAACTGGCAAAATACAAGGATAAAGAGAAAATTCTGAAAGCAGCAAGGGGTAAACGTGCCCTCACATATAAAGGGAGACCTATAAGACTCGTGACTGATCTCTCTTTTGAAACTTGGCAGGCCAGAAAGAGTTGGCATGAGATTTTCAGTGTGCTAGACAGAAAAATATGCAGCCGAGAATCCTTTATCCAGCAAGCCTGTCATTTAGAATAGAAGGAGAGATAAAGGTCTTCCCAAACAAACAAAAACTGAAGGAATTTGTCACCACTAAACCAGCCAGACAAGAGATCCTAAGGGGGACCCTGTGAGACAAAGTACCAGAGACATCACTACAAGCATAAAACATACAGACATCACAATGACTCTAAACCCATATCTTTCTATAATAACACTGAATGTAAATGGATTAAATGCGCCAACCAAAAGACATAGGGTATCAGAATGGATAAAAAAACAAGACCCATCTATTTGCTGTCTACAAGAGACTCATTTTAGACCTGAGGACACCTTTAGATTGAGAGTGAGGGGATGGAGAACTATTTATCATGCTACTGGAAGCCAAAAGAAAGCTGGAGTAGCCATACTTATATCAGACAAACTAGACTTTAAATTAAAGG
>NW_024415353.1:0-11713 GCF_014898765.1 Herpailurus yagouaroundi | reverse complement strand
GTGGGGAGGAGGAGATAGACTCATACGAGGAAACACAGTAACAGGTAGATGGTAAGTATAGAAACAGCTATAAAAAAAGGAAGCAAAAGGGAAAAGCAAAATGGAAAAACTTCCAATAACTAATTGGAAGTTAGCTCTTCCAATTAAGAGCTAACTAGACTTAAACCACCAGGTTTCATGCAGGTTTTTGTTTGTGTATGAAGAGCTGAAACAGGGGCGCCTGGGTGGCGCAGTCGGTTAAGCGTCCGACTTCAGCCAGGTCACGATCTCGCGGTCCGGGAGTTCGAGCCCCGCGTCAGGCTCTGGGCTGATGGCTCAGAGCCTGGAGCCTGTTTCCGATTCTGTGTCTCCCTCTCTCTCTGCCCCTCGCCCGTTCATGCTCTGTCTCTCTCGGTCTCAAAAATAAATAAACGTTAAAAAAAGTAAACATTAAAAAAAGCCACTGCTGGGGCGCCTGGGTGGCGCAGTCGGTTAAGCGTCCGACTTCAGCTCAGGTCATGATCTCGCGGTCCGTGAGTTCGAGCCCCGCGTCGGGCTCTGGGCTGATGGCTCAGAGCCTGGAGCCTGTTTCCGATTCTGTGTCTCCCTCTCTCTCTGCCCCTCCCCCGTTCATGCTCTGTCTCTCTCTGTCCCCAAAATAAATAAACGTTGAAGAGCTGAAACAAGTTGCTTAAGTTGACTCTGTGAGCTCATTTCTCATATTAACACTTTACTAAAGCACAGATGTTTACATGTTCACATACTGCTGTGTTATAAAATCAGATTATGCTTTTTTCGGGAATTCCAAAAAGAATTTGGCCAATATTGTGTTTTGTATCTCAAGAAGGTTGATATTCAGAAAACGCTACCGTCCCCATTAGAATATCAAATCACATTATTGAGGCAATATGAAGACCCTAGCGTGGGAGAGTACATCCTCGCAGGTTCAAGCATTCTCATCCCTTAGAAGCTTCTCCTCATACGATGGAAAAACAAGAAAAAACACCGGCATTACTTGTGCTTGTGAAGATTTTTCTTTTTAAAGAGAATTAACTTTGGAGTGGGAAGAAACAAGAAAAGAAGAAATGGATTAGAATGGAAATGGATGCCAAGTAGACTATGAAAATATTCCAGCGAAGAGAAGATAACCAACTGGGTGACGGGGAGTTGGAGATGCAGGCTTCCATTTGCGGAACGAAGAAGTCACAGGAAAAACAAAGTTCGGCACTGGGAATATAGTCAATGGTATTCTAACAGCGTTCTATGGTGACAGATGGCCGTTACACTTGTGGTGAGCACAGCATAACATGGAGAGTTGGCCAATCCCTGTGTTGTACAGCTGAAACCCATGTATCATTGTGTGTCAGCTATACTTTAATTACAAAAAGCAGATCCTTTATGCTATAAGGATCGGGGGGAAACACACACACACACACAGAGGATGAAAGCCTGAATTAAGAAAGTAGCCTTGGCAACTGGTGGCAAGGTTGAACTCAAGAAAGGCTACAGGAGAAACTCAATTCTGCTTTTCGACCAGCTGGATGCGATGGCTGGAGGAAAGGGGAGACTCTAGGGTTTTGGATCACGGCACCGCTAGCGAAGGATTCATACGTGTGTGTATATCATGGACGTGCTTCGAGGGCAACTTCCAAGAATGAATAAATGTCACCAATTAATCGATAAAATCCAGGATTAAGAAAATGTAACAGAATAAAACGTTAAGAAGGGAGGAAAAGTTAGAGACAGATTTGAAGATCATCGGGCTTGACACAGTCACATTTAGCTATGCACACCCACCAGAATGAGGAAGACAAAGAACACAAAGCCTTGGGGATGGCGTGGAGCAGCTAGAACTCTCTTCGCTTTGCTGACGGGAATGTAAACCAGTACGACCACATTGGAAAACTGGCAGAAGGTATAAAAGGCCAACACGGGCAAACCTAATGACCCAGAAGTGTCACTCCCTGATGTAATTTTAAAAGGGATGCACGCATATAATCACCAAATGACACATTAGAATGTTTACAACATCATTCTTTGTATCCGGGGGCAACCGGCAGAATATAGAAATCGTAGCATATTTATACAGCGGGGTATCATACAGCAGTGAGAATGAACAACTTCATACAACACTCCGGGTGAATATGAGCTTTTTTTTTAACCTCCTTTATTTTTTTTCTTTTACATTTTCATTTATTTTGAGAGAGAGGATGAGCAGGGGAGGGGCAGAGAGAGAGAGGGAGAGAGAGACACTCCCAAGCAGGCTCTGTCCTGTCACTGTGGAGCCCGATGTAGGCCATGTACTCAGGAACCGTGAGATCACGACCTGAGCCAAAACCAAGAGTCGGACGCTTAACCAACTGAGCCACCCAGGCGCCCCATGTGAATGTGGGTTTTAAAAAGCCAGGCACAGGAGTGCCTGGGGGGTTCATTTGGGTAAGTATCCACCCGACCTCAGCTCAGGTATGATCTCCCTGTTGGTGACAGCTGGGAGCCTAGAGCCTGCTTCGGATCCTGTGTCGCTCTCACTCTCTCGCTGCCCCTCCCCCACTTGCACTCTGTCTCTCTGTCTCTTTCTCAAAAATGAATAAACATCTAAAACAAATAAAATAAAATAAAATAAAATAAAAGGCCAGGCACAAGAGAATACAGGCCGTATGATTCCATTTGCATGAAGTAGAAACACGGTCCAGATTAATGGTGTTTAAATTTAAGGTAGTGGTTACCCACGGAGGGCAAGGGTGGGTAATGGTTGGAAGGGGGGCACAGGGGGATTTCAGGGGCGGGTAATGCTTTGTCTCTTGATCTGGATTCTGGTTACAGAGGTGTGTTCAGATGGTGAAAATTCATTGTACCGTATACTTAAGATTACACCTTTTTCTATGTCAATATTTTCCATCCAGAGTTTCTGAAGCAAGCAAAGGGAAGCAAAGCAAAATCTCCATTCTGCGCTGAGATCTAAATCAAATTACTGCATGGTTTGTCACATGGGAGGAAACACTGTGCAATGTCCGTCTTCAGCAAAATCCCTAGAGCAGTTGGCTTTCCAGGGCCCCTTGAGGGTCCAGTGCCCCCGAGCTGAAGCCATCTTATGGGGATCGAGGCGACGTGGTCCTAGAGGGCCACTTGCTGACGGCCACGCCTGAGTTAGGGATAAGACATGGCAGGCACGGCGTTTTCCCAAACATCAGGTCACGAACCAGTAATGGGTCATGAAGTCCATACAGTGCATCATCCCTAATATTGTTTTTGATGGCAAAGAAAAGAACAGAAAATATGAGAAGGACTTCTACAGTAAGGATAAGTAATGTTTGGTGGGGCTCTTCTTTGTTCGAACACAGAGCGATATTTATAGACACAGATAATGTGTGTGTACGCAGGGGTGTTTGCACTGGGATGATATGTAAAAAGTAACTTTTGCCGTGGGTGGGTGAAAAAAGACGAAAGCGCAGAGAAAGAGATGGACTGCGTACCTATTGGACAGTTATGCGTAAATACAGTTTCTCTAGACAAAGATTCGGAAGCAACCCGGGGGCAGTGCCCAGTTTCGTTTTATCGGGTAGGGGTCGGAGCGTTACAAGACCCTGGAGGGGCATTCGGAGATTCAGGAGGGGGAACAAGCTAGGGAGGCGTTCGGTTCATCACGTCTGAACTTCTAGCCGCAGGAAGCGCTTCAGGGGCCGAGAGCAAGGATGCCTCCTCAAGCTTTAGGGAGAATCTTCTCCGCCAGCTGTTCCCTTAGGTGACCGTATGAGCATACACTCCGAATCACTCGGCCTTTTCTTTTCATTGCAAATGGCACGGTGATATTGTCACACGGCAGAAGGCAAAACGTTGCTGCTAGAGGCGCTGTCAGCAGCCCGCTTCGCAACAGACACCGAGAAATCATCCCTCTGCTCTCACCCCTGCAACGCGACCTCATTCGACGCCTTTGCTCGAGCGCCCATGTCTCGGGCGACAGACTGAGGGCCGAAGGATGCCCATTCTATGTAATACCTATAAATTCACCCTAGTAAGTGCTTGGGAGAAACTGACCGGAGCAAGTGTTTATGAAGACTGATAATGACGATGCTTCTACAGAAAGGAAAAAAAAAAAAAAAAAAAAGATTCATTATTTATTTATTTATTTATTTATTTATTTATTTATTATTATTATTGTTATTTTTAAGTAGGCCCCAGGCCCGGCATGGAGCCCAACGCGGAGCTTGAACTCACGACCCTGACGTCAAGACCTGAACTGAGATCAAGAGTCCCACACTGAACCGACTGAGCCACCCAGGTGCCCCAAAAGAAAAAAGGTTCTTACATGATTGTAGGGACACTTTGAACAGTCGGGAGCTATGGGAATGTGAGGCATATCAAGAATCAGAAAATAATAATGGCTTGGAGAATAAAATTCTTTTCCAGAAAAGTAGTTCCATGAATGGGCAGTAGTAATAAGTGATTAATTAACTATATTTCTCGTCAGTAATTTTCATATTTCAAAATCACCAGACTACAGATACTTTGTTTCTACCACTGGCTGTGAAGCTACATGCCAATGGTCTCACCCAGCATGATTACTCACAAAGCAAGAATTATCAGAGCACGTCTCGTTTTACCTACACCTAAACTCAGAGTCCTCTCAGTCTGCAAAAGAACTTGCTGGTAACCTCTCCAACACTCTGCAGCATACTGCGACATGGCGACAAATTCTGGCCCCTCCACGATATCTAGCTCTTGCAATGTGCCTCTGTGCCTCCTCCCAGCAGAAGCTGGGGTCTTTCCCCCCCCCCCTTATCTGTGATGGCCCGATGACATGACTTGCTTTGGCCAACGGACAATATCAAATGTGACACAAGCACAAACTTGACAAGTATCTTTGTGAAGAACCGTGGGTTACCCTGTTGGATCAGGAGGCACACAGACCTAGTCGCATTTGTTCCTAAGGGCCAGCCTGTCAACCATCAGACGTGTAAGTCAGGCCGTGATAGCTCATCCAGCCACAAGCTGGCCACAGATGCATGCACAGGCCCAGCAAAGAATAGTAGCTGGTCCAGACCACCAAAATGGCCCAGTCCATCTTCAGAGAGTGAGCTAAATAAGTCGTTGCTGTGTTAATGGACCTACAAACCATGGCTTACAGGCCAAGTCTGGCCTGTGGCCTGTTTTCACACAGCCTACCATCTAAGTATGATTTTTACATTTTTAAAGAGTTGGAGGGGCGCCTGGGTGGCTCAGTCGGTTAGGCGTCCGGCTTCAGCTCAGGTCATGATCTCACAGTCTGTGGGTTCAAGCCCCGCGTCGGGCTCTGGGCTGACAGCTCGGAGCCCAGAGCCTGCTTCGGATTCGGTGTCTCCCTCTCTCTCTGCCCCTCCCCCGCTTGCGCTCTGTCTCTCTCTGTCTCAAAAATAAATAAAAACATTAAAAAAAATTTAAAGAGTTGGAAAAAAAAAATGCAATACAGACCCTAGGCAGCCCACAAAACCTAAACTACGGTCTGGTCTTTTATAGAAATATCTGCTGACCCCTGTGTTAAGCGATTAATTTGGGGGATGGTTGATCAAAGAGCAAAACAGAGCTGATACGCAACTACGCCCAAGAAACCACGTTAGAAACTAAGACTTTCTCCCGGGACTCAGCTGACACCAGCTCACTTTATCCTTGGTCGTTGTCATCTAGCTGCTTGTTAAGTGAGCTAACACTTAACATGAATACAGCAAGCAAATATACACGTAACCCATGAAGTTACTTGTGTGGTGCCCTTCTCAAAATTAAGATTTCTAAGGAGAGGTACAACAACAAGTATACAATTTTTACCAGCTTTACTCATAACGTCCCCAAGCTAGACAACAGCCCTAATGCCCGCCAGCGGGTAAATGGACAAACAAACCAGGGTATTATCTGTGCAAGAGAAAGTACTCTGCAGTTAAAAAGGAATGGACTACTGGGGCGCCTGGGTGGCTCAGTCTGTTAAGTACTGGCCAAAATGAGGTGCAGTCCACGGGATGTTTATATAAATATAGGACAGATTCAGGTCATGCTGTCAGTCCCGTCTGATTAATTCGGAAAATATCAAAACACTGGATTCAGATGCGACCTTAGAGGTTAATGAATGACATCCTCTCACCCAATACGGAAATTGCCTTTAGGGGCCGGGCAGTCAGTTCGGCCTTGAGTATCCATTGCACAAGGAGTTTACTGCTTTTTAAGGTGGCAGATTCTGTTTTTTGGTAGCTCGATTTCAAAATTTTCTTTTATATTTACTTAAAATTGGCTTTCTTATAGCTTCCACACATATAGTTGAATCTGTCGTCGGGGCAAAATAGGGAAAAACAAAGTAAGGAAAAATACATAATAAACAAAACAACTGAAATGCAATAAAACCCATCACTTCTTGCCTTCGAAATATTCGTGGCCCTCCATTACATTCTCCTTAGTACCACTTCTCTCTGAGCAAAATCTAAATGTCTGCATTTACTTCTATATTTTCTTCTTATCTAATATGGCCGATAGGCCCTTGGCTATTCTGGGGATACTCTGAGCAAAAAGATCGTTTTAAAATGTGATATTCAGAACTGAGTAGGCGGGATGCTTATAGCCCCTTCTCTGCCTGTATTAATGCCATCTACAACTGTTGTAGCATTCATTCATTCATTCATTCATTCATTCATTCATTCAAGTAGGTTTCATGCCCAACACAGAGCCCAATGCGGAACTCACAACCCTAAGATCAAGACCTGAGCTGAAATCAAGAGTCGGACACTTAACCAACTGAGCCACTCGGGCGCCCCCGTTGTGGCATTTTGGTTCGTAAATGCCGTATCACACGTGTTGTTCATAATGAACTTAGGGGTTGCTAAAAGACCCAAGGGTTTTTAAACATAATCTGATATTAAATAAGGTCTCTTTCCTCCCGTGTGTTTAAATTCCTTGAGTCTAAATGTGAGATTTATGTCCTATTTAAATATGCCTTCATATTTCACCTCATAATAAGAAGTGATCTTTCTAACTGAATTAAATCTATTATTTTGATACATTTATCACATCAAGTATTTACAACTTCCATCAACTTCAAATTTATTAATAAGTATAGCGACTACCTGTAATCATTCTTTCCATAATTGAGTACCTACCATGGATTCAATTCTATTAGGTAGTAAAGAGACCAAAGTGGATCAGAACGGTCCCTACCTTCTTGACGTTCACAGACTAGAGCAGGAGACATATGTACAAACAAACGATCACAACTCAGATAAATGCTGGTAGAAATCTGTGCTCACTGAACAGAAATTGGCCAACTGAGGTCTTCAGGCCAAGGGCGGAGGTGATGAAACAAGAATTGGTGGAAAAAGCATCTGCAAGCAAAGACGTGCATATCTCAAATGCAGGGTCAAGGACAGGGACTCTACTGCATGGTGATCCTGATCTGTCATTTGACATCCTTCGGGTGTTTTTGTTTATCAGCTGCAAATTCGCTCTCTTATCCAGCCCACTGGTTTTTCTCTTGTTCCCAAGACTGTCAAAAGAACTTGAAGAATACGGTGTAAACTCCTAAGATACACTGCCTGTAACCGTCTTCTCAGCTAACCCACCCAGTAGCCACGACAGAAAGAGCAATGGGGGAAATCTGGTGCGACAAGTTTTGAGGCCATGATGCTGACTTCCAAGAAGTAGGTTTTTGTAAGTACTCATTGTTCACCTCCTCAATGTTGTTTTCTAGGATTATGTCGCTCATCAACATCAAGCTGATTGGTCTGTAATTTTTAAAGTCTATCTTCTTATTTAAAAAAAAAATGTGTACTTATTTCTTTTGAGAGAGAGAGAGAGAGGCAGAGAGAGAGAGGAAGACAGAATCCCAAGCAGGCTCCAGGCTCAGAGCCTGAGGAGGGGCTCAAATTCACAAACCGTGAGAGATCATGACCTGAGCCGAAATCAAGAGTCAGACGCCTAACCCAGGTGCCCCTTATCTTCTTATTTTTTAAAGGTCAAAGTAATGTTTACTTTTTTTCCCTTGGAGGACATCACCAAGCCCCTTCCCATGTTTTCTCCAAGCCTACCACCAAGTAGCACTTTCCATGGCAGGAGAAGTAAAGTTTTAATTGCTATTGGGTGAAGAGAACACACTCCTGTTGAGTAGAAAGGGGCTTTGCACTCAAAAAGAGGCCGAACGCTAAAATCACAGGACAGCACTTCTAACAAATTAGATCTGGTTTCTGAATCGATTTTTATCTTTTTTTTTTTTTTTTAACAACAAAAGCATTATGAGTTGACATTATCTCTAAGATAGCCTAGAAAAGAATCCTGTTCCCATTAAACTTGAGTAAATCTTTGCTTGGATTTATGGCATCTTAAAAGCCAGGATACTCTCCTGAAAAGCAAGTGATCTGAAAGTTTCAGACTGCACTGAGTTGTTCCTTACTTCTCCGTGGCCCTAATGGATTGATGACCTTCAGTGAAGAAGTGATTCTCTATTTCTGACTTGTAAGTTATAGCGGTTGCAGCGAAGGTGTTAAGAAGGTTCGAAGAAGGAACCTTCCTTTGGATATATTCAGTGAGCACAACTTTCCAGCAGAACTTATCTGACTGAGTTGGGAGTGTTTACACATATGTCTCCTGCTGTAGTCTATGAATGTCAAGAAGACTGGGACCACTTTGATCCACTTTGGTTTCTTTACTACGTAATAGAAGCGAATCCATTATTTCATTGCTTTTTGGAGGTTGTGTTTCCATTTGCACCCTCATCTCCAGGCGGCATCAGCCGGGAGCCTCCTATATTTTGGCAGATTTTAACTATAGATAAATAATTGGCACGTATGTATATTTAGTTTTAATCAGATGTAAAGCCATGTATGCAAAGCAAAGACTTTGCTCAAAGTTCCATGTATAGACGAAACGTGATTACTGAACTTAACAGGAGGTCATTTGCTGGGGGAAAAGTGGTCGATATGCTTCTCGCCTCTACAAACCTTGCTACAAAGTGTCAGTTCTTTCTAATATATAATCAAGGGAATTTTGTGTCGGGAAGAAAACTTCTCATCTTTGTAAAGGACAGTGAGAAGAGAGCTGGGGAAACACAAGAAAGCCCGTGCATGAAGATTAACTGTGAAGATAGGAATCAAATGCATTTCAACCATTATTTTAAAAAGACGTATCTGAAAAAAGGTATTTTTTGAATCAAGTGGAGTCTGATTTCCAACTTTAGAATATTTCCAAATTTAATAGCACGGATTATTCTGAAAATGAAGGCAGATACACATATTATCCCCAAAGAATTCTGAATTAAATTCATCCACTGGTTTTTCTTACTAAACTTCATATGAACCTATTAACTTCTGTTTTTTTAACTTTTCTAACCAGAAGAAATTTCAATAACCTTTACTAATAATGAGTTTAATAAAACTGTAGGTGAATTTTTTTTTAAAGTTTATTTATTTTGAGAGAGAGAGAGAGAGAGAGAGAGAGAGAGAGAAAGCAGGGGAGGGGCAGAGAGAGAGAGACAGAGACAGAGAATCCCAAGCAGGCTGTTAACTGTTAGTACAGACACTGATGTGGGGCTCCAATGGATGTGGGGCTTGAACTCATGAACCATGAGCTCATGACTAGAGCTGAAGTCACATGCTTAACCGACTTGGGCCACCGAGGCGCCCCTTAGATGAAATTTCTTAGTGAAAGAAGTCTAATTAGGTTGAACCTAAAATTTCACATCTTACTTAGAAATTTACATTTAGAAAAGTATAACAAGTGAAATTCAGCTAAAAAAAAAATCCTTCAGAAAAATTAAAATGGTTATGTTTCCACAAAAGAGGGTTATATTTATATGTTTCTTTCCAACCTGGCAAATCTAAATCCAGGACATGAATTCAGATACTACAGGCTCTGAATAGTGAGGAAAGGTCAAAATATGTCCAACCATACTTACCCCACTGAATTTCATTTTTTAAAAAGAATTATATTTTATTTTATTTTTTATTTTTTTTTAACGTTTATTTATTTTTGAGACAGAGAGACACAGAGCATGAACGGGGGAGGGGCAGAGAGAGAGGGAGACACAGCATCGGAAGCAGGCTCCAGGCTCCGAGCCGTCAGCCCAGAGCCCGACGCGGGGCTCGAACTCATGGACCGCGAGATCGTGACCTGAGCTGAAGTTGGACGCTTAACCGACTGAGCCACCCAGGCGCCCCAAAAGAATTATATTTTAAAGGCCAAGAGATTTCTCTCTTTTCTGAGGTTAGCTCTCTGAAGCAGATGCTACCAACGTAATCATTATAAAAATTGTGTATTGTCACAAAGACTCATACTTAATTTGGTCCTGATGAGTGCTCTGGCTGCGTCTACCTTCCACCTTAGTCCCCATTTATTCTCTGACATAAGAGTGATGTTTCGAACCGTGAACACCGTGCAGAGGATGATGAAACATGGGGGCTAGTCTTTTGCAAAAAGCTGAGCCGCACGGGAAAACAGAAAATGAAATCTCGAGCAAAATCAAGAAAACAGTGTTTGTGACCTCTATCGAGGGAATGGTCGTATTGTCAACAGACTCCTAACACCTGCCTCCCCAACGCAACGGCTCGCGGTGAGATGAACAGGCTCACGACACGTCTGCACGTGAGGGCAGAAGAGAGAGGAGAAAGAAAGTCGATGAAGACAGACTCCTTGGTGACAGCATCTTGAGGAAGAAGAAGAAGAAAAAAAAAAAAACAACTCAAGAGGCTCTGTGGAGGTCCAACGTCTGGAAGGTCAGCCTAGAAACTGAGTACGTGATGAGCTATACAGGACTCATTTAGCAGAGTGGTAATTACTCCTTTCCTGTTACTGCCGTGGTGAACTGTCCGAGAGGAAATGTAAACTCCTTTATTCAAGAGAGGCCACAGGGGAGCCAGGGTGGCTCAGTAGGTTAAGTGTCTGACTCCTAACTGACTGAGCCCCCCCATGGGCCCTGTGTCCATCTCCCGATTTTGGCTGAGGCCATGCTCTTAGGGTTTGTGAGATCGAGCCCTATGTCGGGGTCCTCACTGTCAGTAGAGCCTGCTTGGGATTCTCTCTCCCAATCTCTCTCTCTCTGCCCCTCCCCAGCTCATGCTCTCTCTCTCTCTCAAAAAACAAATAAGTAAAAACAAAACAAAACAAAAGAGCTGCAATAAAGAAGTGTTTCTGAGGATGAAGTTCCTTTCTTCCTGCTCTAACTCCCCTTAAAGATAATGATACTCTTTTTTTTTTTTTCCTATCACTCTCCTTCTGTCTCTCCGACACCTCACTTTGGAACGGATAGCTGCTCTGCATCTCTGGTCATTTATCACACATTATAGAGACCTGAAGTTTTGGATGGTAAAGCGCTGGGTCTGTCAATCTGCCTAGCAAGCATCCTCAGTGTCTTTAAAATGCTATTCCGCAGGACCATCTGCAATAAGAATGATCATTAGATGATGATAAACAGTACGGGGTCACAGATGGAGAAAGTAATAGTATCTGAGAGCCATTTTCATGTTAATGTTATAGATTACATATTAAAGACATGTGCCAGTAACGAAGCAGACAACAAAGAGGGCTGTTGGAGAACAGTCATGCTATTGAAAGCAATGATATAATAAGGAGAATGGCCCCAGGCCATCTGCTTTGAAAGCTTACCATATTTAGGCTGTTCGGACCACTCCATTGTCCGTGGAGGTGCTTTTCTGAGATAACGAGGAAGTGGGCAAAGCTACTATGAGTTAAACTATTGTCAGTAATTTTTAAAACTTTATGATAAATTGCT
>NW_024415352.1:0-1064 GCF_014898765.1 Herpailurus yagouaroundi | reverse complement strand
AAAGTCTAGTTTGTCTGATATAAGTATGGCTACTCCAGCTTTCTTTTGGCTTCCAGTAGCATGATAAATAGTTCTCCATCCCCTCACTCTCAATCTAAAGGTGTCCTCAGGTCTAAAATGAGTCTCTTGTAAACAGCAAATAGATGGGTCTTGTTTTTTTATCCATTCTGATACCCTATGTCTTTTGGTTGGCGCATTTAATCCATTTACATTCAGTGTTATTATAGAAAGATATGGGTTTAGAGTCATTGTGATGTAAGTTTTATGCTTGTAGTGATGTCTCTGGTACTTTGTCTCACAGGGTCCCCCTTAGGATCTCTTGTAGGGCTGGTTTAGTGGTGACAAATTCCTTCAGTTTTTGTTTGTTTGGGAAGACCTTTATCTCTCCTTCTATTCTAAATGACAGACTTGCTGGATAAAGGATTCTCGGCTGCATATTTTTTCTGTCTAGCACACTGAAAATCTCGTGCCAATTCTTTCTGGCCTGCCAAGTTTCAAAAGAGAGATCAGTCATGAGTCTTAGAGGTCTCCCTTTATATGTGAGGGCACGTTTACCCCTTGCTGCTTTCAGAATTTTCTCTTTATCCTTGTATTTTGCCAGTTTCACTATGATATGTCGTGCAGAAGATCGATTCAAGTTACGTCTGAAGGGAGTTCTCTGTGCCTCTTGGATTTCAATGCCTTTTTCCTTCCCCACTTCAGGGAAGTTCTCAGCTATGATTTCTTCAAGTACCCCTTCAGCACCTTTCCCTCTCTCTTCCTCCTCTGGGATACCAATGATGCGTATATTATTTCTTTTTAGTGTATCACTTAGTTCTCTAATTTTCCCCTCATACTCCTGGATTTTTTTAATCTCTCTTTTTCTCAGCTTCCTCTTTTTCCATAACTTTATCTTCTAGTTCACCTATTCTCTCCTCTGCCTCTTCAGTCCGAGCCGTGGTGGTTTCCATTTTGTTATGCATTTCATTTAAAGCGTTTTTCAGCTCCTCGTGACTGTTCCTTAGTCCCTTGATCTCTGTAGCAAGAGATTCTCTGCTGTCAGCTATACTGTTTTCAAGCCCAGC
>NW_024415351.1:0-4496 GCF_014898765.1 Herpailurus yagouaroundi | reverse complement strand
GGCCTCTCGTCTGCGCTTGGTTCTGGCGACTCCGTTCTGCTAATCCTTTGGTGGTTTTCTGGGTTATTTAGGCAGGTGTAGGTGGAATCTAAGTGATCAGCAGGACGCGTGGTGAGCCCAGCGTCCTCCTACGCCGCCATCTTCCCTTTCCCCCTTGTTTTGATCCATTCTTTAACTGTCACTTCTTCCTGGAATTTCTTTTGAAGAGAATTCTACCATTTTATCATTTTGACTAGTTTTCTGTCCCTTATGAGTTTTAAAAGCTTGTTACGTGCTCTGCACCTGCAAGCACTGCTATATCAAAGGGGCATTATACACTGTCTAAGGCCTGGTCCTTCAGGAGTTATTTTTTGGAGTGTATTACTTGCTCACTTTGGTTGTTGTGACTTTGGTTATTTTATTTCTCTACTCTTAGTGATGTTTTGGACCGTCCACAAAGTGTGCTTTGATTTGTTCCTTGAAGTAGCCCTATGTCCCGTCATGTTATCCTGGTGTCTTGCTGGTGGACTCAGTCTCTTTCCTCCCAGACCTTTGGTATTGAAAGTCCTTTGTCTTCAACCTCTCGTCGTTTGAGAAAGTGGGAAGTATGGATCCCCCTACTTCTCTGCCATGTCTGTCCCATTCGTGCATAGTAATTCTAATAGGTATGTTCTTGAATAAAATCTAATAAAAAATAAGACAGAATTTCCTCTGCTAAGAGAAAACAAGCATTTGCTTATCTCAGCATGCTCTTACTTTTTTTCCCACTGAATACAAGCTTAGCCAATGAAATAGTGTTGTAATTATGTGACTTTGATGGACACATTTACTGGCTAGAAAAATGTCAAGGAAACAGCATTTCCACACCTGCCATCTGTGATGTCTTTTTGAGGCAGGCAATTCAATTTGTTCAGTTATCCCCAAAGAGCTTCTTGGAATTTGTGATCCATTTGCTTTGCTATATGGCAATGCTTTCTCTTTAAAGTTACCTTAAATCTTATATTTCACTTTCTATCAGCCATTCATAGTTGCCAGAAAAAGTGTGCAAAATCTACAAGTAACATAATTTAGGACTTTCTCTCAAAGATGAGATTTGTCAAGAATAATAACAAACACAAGCATATTATACAAAAATATACAAAAATAAATATATATACACAAAAGTATATTATTTTACTATTATAAGGAGGAAAGTAAACTTCTAATAGGCAATTATACTTTCTACTTGGCTGCCAGAGGCTATTTTTGTTCATGCCCAGGAAAAAAGTTTATTCTTTCTCTTCACAGGTAACCAAGTTCATATATATATATATATATATATATATATACATATATATATATGAACTTGGTGTATATATATGTATATGTGTGTGTGTGTATATATATTTAAATTAACTTTGATATTTAAACTAGTAACCAGTGATACCTGAATATATTATGTATGTTTGCACTCATCCAAGTCTAATTTATAACCATTAAATTTATTTTTTATTTGATAGAAAATCTCCCACATTACATGGGGTGTTTTAAAAGTTGTAATTACATATCATAAATATAGGGGTGACTTCTTTTTGTTTAAATGGTTCATTGATAACTTTAGTGTCTCTTCCAGCAAGGTAAAATTTAAACTGTGCTTTCTCTTTTATATAAAACTGTTGTTGGATGAATGAATTATGAATGAATTCTGCTGACGCATCAGTCAGGGGGACTAATGCTCTTACATTCTTTCCTTTGCTTGCTGTACTGATAGATTCCACATATGACTTTTTTAGATCAGAACAATACATGTCTGGAGTCCAAGTTTGGGCCAGATGCCAGGAAGTTTTACTGTTATAGTGGCTGAGGTACTATCTCAGGGCACTGGCAGAATGGAAGATCAGGCAGAGGTTGTACTTTTTCAAAAGTGGTAATGGCTTCAGACAGATCTATCCAACACATTCTCTCCTCCATCTCTCTTGTGGCCATTGGCCTGAATTTTTCATATGAATGGCTCAAGATAGTATGTAAATGTAGAATGTAGAACCAGAGTTCTCTCCATGCGAACCTCACTGATGCACATAGGAATAGATTTCTTGCTTCTGTGCTTTGAAACGAAAAAAAAAAAAACCTTCATAATATCATTTTAAACAAATCCAGTTTTCCATTTTAACAATAGTTTTAAATCATGTATAAAGAAAGAGAACAATCTCTCGTGTCACCAAAGTTATATTATTTAAAAATCATATTATAACATTAAAATATAGGTCTTTTACCAAAGCTTTATTGGTATAAAGGTGACATTTTACAGTTTCTTGGCATATTGGGGGAAAGAAACAAGACAGAGCATTCTACTTCTCTGGCCCCAATGTTTCTGTTTTTGTTGTTGTTGTTGTTGTTGTTAAATCTTTAGGACATCACCTTTTGTTAGATCTGCCATAACAGTCCAGAAATAACATGTCTCAAAACATATTTCTCAACTTCTCCCAACACAGTGCTCTCTCCAGGCTTCTGATTTCTTGTTATTCAATCACAAATCACATTATATGTATGTGTATACTATACATATAATAAGATATATATTGCAGATGCTCTTGCACATATAGTGCTCAATAAATGTTTTATGTCACTGATTGTGATATGAAATGTGAATATGAATAATATTTTGCTCCTTATTTATCCCTAATAGTTGACTGGAGTAAAATGACAGGACAGCTTATAACTGGTGCATAGGAAATGCACAGCAGTAACCAAATCCATTTTGTTAATAAACTGACCTGAACTTCAACTTGGGATTTTAGGATGAAAACAGGTTGTGTCACATTAATCAGAGCTTTCTTTCTTACTCTAAATCTATAGCAGTCTACAATATTCATTTAGTCTTTGAGATTTGACTGCTGGAGATGAGGAGATTCTAGAGGAACTGACTGGTGGTAGATGTTGAATCATCAGTGCCATCCAATAACAGAGGCATAATATCCATGGAGCTTCCCCAGACAGTAAGATTGGAGGGTGGGTGACTGGGAGTTCTTGGAAAGTGGTAAGGAAAAATGGGTGGTGGTCATTTATCTTTGTTTGTAAAATCATGATAACATTAACATCTACTTCATACAGCAGTTGTGAAGATTAAGTAATATAATTTATAAAGCACTAAGCATAGTGCCTGATACACAAAGCAAATATTTATTATCTTTTTTGCTGAATGAATGGGTTAGATGATATACAAACTTAGTCTTGAAAGATGAGAGAGAATTTGCTAAATGGGGGAAGAGGTAGAACTCTCTAAATTGAGACAAAAAATTTTTAAAGGACTGATAGGTAAATTCTGAGAAGAATGAGGGAACGGCTGTAACAGGGGGCTGGAAAGTAAGGTTAGTCTCAAGTGTGAAGAACTTTTTACACATCACACTAAGCAGTTATAAAAAATGGGCAGCAAGGAAGCCACTGAGGGTATTCTGTTAATGTGATAGTTCATCAAATAAAAATTCTATTAAAAAAGATAAAATAAAATTTAACATGTGACATGATTTTTAGAAGATCAAGTTATTTAAGATGGAGGCTAAGGAAAATATTTAAAAACTTACCCTGTCACAAACTGTTTTGACTATAAACAGACACTTTGACATAAAACAGACACTTTGGAAGGTGATCCAAATACAGATAAATTAAACAGATGGATATCAGCAAATGTGTATCAGTGCCAGATCAATTACAGCTTGCAGGTCTAGTATTAATTACTATGAATTGTCCAATCCTTTCTGTGAGTTTCCCACAACAATAAACTTAATCAAGAAAATAATTTTATACGAATATTATGTTCCAAATTTTGAAGTTGTCTCACAAATATAACAATATCTGTTTTTGGTCTGACATCATGAACCACACCTAGTAATTTCATTTAAATTGTTAAAATATAAAACCTTGGGTGGCTACCCAAAGATAAAACACTTTCACCTATCCTTCAACATTTAGTGGGAAAATAGGGTAGATACTCACATGAATGGCAGTTTCAAACAGATCAAGAATACAGATCCAAGGTAGACTGAAAGGTACATATTATATCTCAATTGGCTCTACTTGAATATTTGGGAGGTAGACAAAGATTTCAGAAGTCTAGTAAGGTGACATTCATTAGTTCATAACATAATACTATGCACAATACAATTTTTTTGGCAAAAAATTTTAAAAAAAATCCTCCAAATTTTACATACATGAAGACTCTTGAACTTGGGTAGAAACAAAATCTAGGGAACCAATATACTTTTTATTTGAAGTAAAAGTAATTTGAAATATTTATAATGTCATGTTTGCAAAAAAATGTATTAAGGACTGTGGGAGTCTGTTTCTTGACAAGAACATGGCCTCTCCGTTTTAAAAAGAAATGGGGAGACAGGAGGGAAGATGGCGGCGTAGGAGGATGCTGGGCTCACCGCGCGTCCTGCTGATCACTTAGATTCCACCTACACCTGCCTAAATAACCCAGAAAACCACCAGAGGATTAGCAGAACGGAGTCGCCAGAACCAAGCGCAGACGAGAGGCC
>NW_024415350.1:0-1770 GCF_014898765.1 Herpailurus yagouaroundi | reverse complement strand
GGGGGGGGGGGGGAGGGAGGGAGGAAGAAAGGAAGGAACTGAACAATTTATTGCCAATGCAATAAATTCTTCTGAAGCCTGCAAAGTCCCAGTACTTCCTTGAATTTCTCAGCTAATCAAGGCTGCATGGGTATTGTTTTTCTTCACTAAGGGCAGAAATCCTTCTAAAACTGCTTCCCCCTCCCCCCCCCCCCCTTCATTCCATCCCACCACCTCTGAGAGCATCTGACAGAAAGTGGTTTGGATGCTGGGTCGCACAATTAGCTCCTAATTTTGTCAGGCTTCTTCCTGCGAGCCTCACTGTCTCATAATTGTGGCTCTCCACTGTGCCCAGGAGGCTGGGACAAAGGCTTTCTGATTCCAGGAGAACACTGATTGAGGCGGGATCGATATAGAGACATCATGATTCCCTCAATCGGACCCCCAACCAATTTTTCAGCTAGAGGTAGAATCTTGGGCACATACTTGTAGGGTTTTATTACTAGTCACCTGTACCTGGGACCACCCCCAGTGCAACCACATGACAGCAGTTGGCAAAACAAATGTGATAGTTAAAGACTGCAGAAGAATTAGCCTGGGACAATGTGACCTGCCTCTCCAGGTGAGGTGACAAGAAGAAGGGACCTTAGGGACTCTAAGGCAGAAAGGCTCAAATCATTTTGGAAGTGGTTTTTAATTTTTATTTATTTTTTGTTTTGTTTTTTGTGTTTTTTTGGTTTGGGTTGTTGGGTTTTCTTTTCTTTTCTTTCTTTTTTTTTTGTTGTTAGTTTAGTTTTGTTTTTGTTTGTGTGGTTAAGGGGAAGCAGCGTGCCCCCAGGCTTCCTGTGGCCCCCTGTCCTTTGTGGCACTCCATGTTCATCTGGTGTGGGAGAACAGGAATTTGTCTCAGTGTCCTCCTCCCCTCTCCCACCCCTCAGAGCCTGACCTTGGCGGGGAAGAGGGGTGTTCTGCACCGGAGCGTTCTCAGGGATTCTCTGGTGACGTTGCCCCGGGGAATGCACAGCCTTACAAAAATTCCATTTTTGGAGTTAATTTGAACAGGTACCTTTTTCCCCCTTTATCCAAGAAAAGTAACATTACTATCCGGTGCCCAGGATCAAAGAGCAAATCCAAGTCTGCACCGCACGGGGCTCTCTGCTTAGCAGTTGGGCATCCTTACAAAATTAACCCGAGACGTTTCTACTTGTGGCGGACAGAGAGCGAGCAGGGAAAGGGACACTGAGGGGCGGGAGAGAGGTTGGCAGAGATTCAGAAGGGACGCTGTCCGGATTTTTATGCGTTTCTTACTCTCACCCGTCTATACACCTCTGTGTCTCCGCATGTAAAGAGGAAAATAACTCGCGACAGTCGGCTAAGCTAACGCGGCCTTCGAATTCCAAATCGAACAGTTTGGCTCGGGGTTTTCAACAGGGGCCAAACCAAGCTGTCCACAGGCAGGAAGGCCGGGGGGTGGGGGGTAATTAGGAAGGAAGAAATTGAAGAAAAGAATCAAGGAAAGAAAAAGGCGCGGATGAAAGGCGCAGTGGAGAGTGAGTGACGAGGCAGGAGAATGGCAGCCGGGGTGGGCAGGCGGCCGCGCGGGGGACTGACAGGTGGGTCGCGCTGCCGGGCGCGGGAGCAAGGGGGCGGGAGGTCCCCGACTCCCCGCGGCGCCAGGCCGCCGCAGCGACGCCTGGCGAGAAAGCGGGGGCCGCCGCGGAGGAAGCGGGGAGCGCGCGGGGAGGGAGGCTAGCGCGCGGGGAGGGAGGCTGGCGCGCGGGCTCCCTGGCC
>NW_024415349.1:0-1005 GCF_014898765.1 Herpailurus yagouaroundi | reverse complement strand
GGGTTCCCGTTTCTCCACATCCTCTCCAGCATCTATAGTCTCCTGATGTGTTCATTTTGGCCACTCTGACTGGCGTGAGGTGATATCTGAGTGTGGTTTTGATTTGTATTTCCCTGATGAAGAGCGACGTTGAGCATCTTTTCATGTGTCTGTTGGCCATCCGGATGTCTTCTTTAGAGAAGTGTCTATTCATGTTTTCTGCCCATTTCTTCACTGGGTTATTTGTTTTTCAGGTGTGGAGTTTGCTGAGCTCTTTATAGATTTTGGATACTAGCCCTTTGTCCGATATGTCATTTGCAAATATCTTTTCCCATTCCGTTGGTTGCCTTTTAGTTTTGTTGGTTGTTTCCTTTGCTGTGCAGAAGCTTTTTATCTTCATAAGGTCCCAGTAATTCACTTTTGCTTTTAATTCCCTTGCCTTTGGGGATGTGTCGAGTAAGAGATTGCTACGGCTAAGGTCAGAGAGGTCTTTTCCTGCTTTCTCCTCTAGGGTTTTGTTGGTCTCCTGTCTCACATTCAGGTCCTTGATCCATTTTGAGTTTATTTTTGTGAATGGTGTGAGAAAGTGGTCTAGTTTCAACCTTCTGCATATTGCTGTCCAGTTCTCCCAGCACCATTTGTTAAAGAGACTGTCTTTTTTCCATTGGATGTTCTTTCCTGCTTTGTCAAAGATGAGTTGGCCATACGTTTGTGGGTCTAGTTCTGGGGTTTCTACTCTATTCCCTTGGTCTATGTGTCTGTTTTTGTGCCAATACCATGCTGTCTTGAGGATTACAGCTTTGTAGTAGAGGCTAAAGTCTGGGATTGTGATGCCTCCTGCTTTGGTCTTCTTCTTCAAAATTACTTTGGCTATTTGGGGCCTTTGTGGTTCCATATGAATTTTAGGATTGCTTGTTCTAGTTTCGAGAAGAATGCTGGTGCAATTTCGATTGGGATTGCATTGAATGTGTAGATAGCTTTGGGTAGTATTGACATTTTGACAATATTTATTCTTCCAATCCATGA